>NC_142944.1:33689736-33759736 GCF_046866305.1 Octopus bimaculoides | reverse complement strand
CAATCAAGGAACTTTACAGGTCCAAGAGCAAGTGACCTCATCAAGTTTTATTCTCCAACCTACAGGCATGTAGTCATGGTAGTTCCAGCCTCTCTCACTGACCATCCAATGAAATTCACTTAAGAATAGCACCCCTTATTCAACCTCATCTTCCTTTTAAAGTGATACTTGAATAATTTTAGGTTGACCAAGGAGAAAAGTGCCAATCCTCAAACCTTTCAACCTTGTCTGCAGCAGAACCTCTTTTCTCTGTCTGGTGGCTGTAGTCACCAGACAGAGAAAACTGATTTCCTTGCCTGGTTGAAGAGAGTAGTGGGGCAATCATTATGATGGACTTGGCCAATAACCAGATCCATTTTACATACAATGGCACCAGCTGTTCAACAGAATTCCCAAAATCCACAATGATTGCATGCAAAACAGTTTCGTTATTCCACACACATCTCAGATTGGCCTGTCTTACAGTACTTTCATACCTGTAGAGTTTATTTTGAACCAGTAGTATATTCAGAAATATTTGTTGGTCTGAAGATTTTTGGAAGTTATCCATTGTAGTCCCTGGTCTGAAAATCCTCTGGAACAGAAGTAGACATTTTGTTTCATTGATGTTCAGAGCTTTCCCAAGATCATTGCTCTTTCTTGCCACTGCTCCTTTATAAATTGCTACAGAGAAATTTCCACAGATCACATTGGTCAACTAGTAGATGGTAATGAGAACCTGGTGACATTTGTAATGGCAGTCTCCTGGCACAAATCAGTCAATGTTGTTGACTGCATTTTAGTTAAAGCCACAGAGTTCATTAGATCTGTCCAGAGTTATCCCTCTTCGGTATTTCTCATTGATAATGGCTGAAGAGCTAGAGACATCGATATCTGGGAATCCAACAGAGGGCAACACTGGACAGATATGGTGCTTTTACACCTTTTTTACCATAAGAGAGAAATTTTCTCTCCACAGCAACTGCAGTAAATATGTCTTTAACAGTTGAAATATGTCACAAACATTTTAACTAAACTAAACTCTACTTAGCACTGACATTACTGTAATATATATATTACATAACTCACATACAACAGGCAACTTTCACTTTCAGTCTACCAAATCCATTCCCAATGCATTGGTTGGTCTGGGGCTATATTGAAGAATACACTTGCCTAAGGTGCTATGCAGTGGCACTGAACTTAAAACCACGTTGTTAAGAGATGAAATCAAACTTCTTAACCACAGCCACATCTGTGTCTACTGTAAGCTCTTATTATTTACTACTACAAAGATTGGTGAACTGGTAGAATTGTTAGCGTGCCAGACAAAAATGCTAAGCAGCATTTCCTCCAGCTCAAGTTCAAATTCTGTCAAGGTCATCTTTGCCTTATCATTTTGGGATCTATGAAATAAAGTGCCAGTTAATTACTAGGGTTGATGTAATTGACTAACCCCTCCTCCAAAATTTCAGGTCATGTGCCTTTAATAGAGAGAATTATTTACTTACCTCTAAGGCAGTGAGCTGGCAGAATCAACAGCACATTGGACAAATTGCTCAGTAGCATTTCTTTTGGTTTTATATTCTGAGTTCAAATCCCACCAAGGTCAATTTTACCTTTCGTCCTTTTGGTGTTAATGAAATATAAAAAAAAAAAATTTTTTTAAAACTGTTGAGCACCAAGCTCTAATGTCTGCTTTGGCATTGTTTCTACAGCTGGATGCCCTTCCAAAATGCCAGCCACTTTACAGTGTGTACTGGGTGCCTTTTTTGTTTTCATGGTACCTACCCCAAGTACCTACAAGACAAGACCCTTCAAATGAGTAGAGGCATAGTATAGAGGGATATGTGAGTATGGTAGAGAAACAGGAGCAGGTGTCTTTGCACTCTGGAAAGAAAGAGAGATAAGATCAAGGTACAAGGTGAATATGAAAGGAAGAATAGGATAGAGAAACAGAAAAGGTATTGTATTTGTAATTTTTGCTTACACCACTGTTGCTATTGCGGTGGTGGTGGTGGTGGTGGCAGTTGTCAAGGTGGTGTTGATGTTGGTGTGTAATTCACCACCTGTACCAAATCTTCCGGTTTCCACCATGAGGAAGCTGCTTATTTTTCTCTTTTTTATTTTATTTTTTTTTCTCTCTTCCCAACTGCAAGGGTCTCTTGTTACACAGGGTCTCTTGCTTTGCCCTCATCCTCACGACGAAGGTACTCAAAGGTTTTTGCTGTCCATAAAGCATGAGAAAAAGGAAACAGGTGGGTTTGTGAGAGTGTTTTTGAGCATTTTTGTGTGCTGGTGAGATTACAAATGAAGGAGGGTCGCTTTTGTTTGTCTGTGGTGGTGGTGGTGGTGGTGGTGGTGGTGGTGGCAGTGGTGGTGGTGACAGAACTGTTTCACAGGGCTCTTAATATTACTTTACATTGTTGTTGTCTTCCACCTCCTCCTCTTCTTCTCTTCCTCCTCCTTCCCTTGTTTTCCTTCTTCCTCTTCCTCCTCCTTCTTCTTCTTCTTGGTAATACTGCCATGGTTGTTTATACTTTTTTTTGTTCTTGTTATTGTTCTCATTGCGGTGTTGTTGCTGTGTGTTTCTTACTGTTTTCCTTACATGCTTTTCTGCTGTTCCTTATCATTGCAGCAGCTGTAATACTGCCTTTGTTGATAGTTTGGCCAGTGGTGGAACGAACTGGCTGCCATGGAAGAAGTAACAGAGGTGAATACAAGAAGAAATGCTGCTAAATATCTTGTCCAATGTGCTTGTGATTTTTTTCCACCTTACTCCCTTTAATCCTTTTGATACCAACCCACCTGAAACTGCCTTTGTTTCAATGTTACAAATTCTGTTTTAAAGTGATCTAAATTAAAACTGTCTATCAAGATTTCATTTTAATTTGTATTCCAAATAATGACAAAGTTATTTTACAGCATACTTCATAATTTACAAAATTATTTACAAAATAACTTACAAAATTAAGTGAAACAATGTAATTGACATAACTACTCCTGGGTAAGACTAAGCCATCTCAAGCCAGTGTGGCAGAAAAGGCTCAACAAACCAGTATAATCTTAAGCTATTTTTTGGTGGAGAGAATATGTTGAGGCCTTTGTGCTGCAGTGGACTGAACATAGGAAATCCAATCTAAAAACGTTTGGCCTAAATATTCTACCAGTTATGTGTTCAAACCGACCAGATTCTGCCTGTCACACCAACCCTAAGATATATCATTCTGAAAAATAAATGATCACAATGCGGTTGGCATTTGGGAAGGCCATCCAGCTGTAAAAGCCATACCAAAACTGATCTCACCTGTGATGGTGCCATGTAAAAATCACTCAGTCCACTCTGCTGGGTGGTTGGTGTTAAGAAGGGCATTCAACCATAAAAGCCATACCAAAACAGACACAGAAGCCTAGTGTAGTCTTCTACCTGGCTGGCTCCTGTCAAACCATCCAATCCATGCCAGCATGGAAGACAGACATTAAATGATGATGATCATCATCATCATCATCAACATCATCAGAATCTCTCTCTCAATCTTAAAGTCAGTGCATGCTGACAGGAATATGGTAAAAAAAGGGTTAATTGCTTCAAATTTTTGATTAAGGCCATCAATTTCAAGAGCCGAGGATTAATTAGTTACATTGACCGATACCTGATTGATACTTTATTTTATTGGCCCTAAGAAGATGATGATCATGGTTGACCTTGGTGGGATATGAACAGTTTTACTGTAAAAATATTGGTTTCAAATTTTGTCACAAGGTCAGCAGCTTTGGGGAGGAGCAAAATCAATTAAATCAACCCCAGTATTCAACTGGTACTTATTTTATAGACTCTGAAAGAATGAAAGGCAAAATCAACACAAACGGAATTTGAACTCAGAACATAAAGGTGGATGAAATATAACTAAGCTTTTTGCCCAGCATGCTAACAATTCTACCAACTCACCACTCATTTTACTGTAAAAAAAAATATTACACAGACAACACAAGAAAAGGAAGTAGGGGTGGGTATCACATATTATGGACCACTTTTGCTGTTGATCAGCTTATCAAAGTTTAAAGCTGTTCAATACATCCTTCAGCTGTTTAAACATGTACACACACAACTCTTCGAAACGCCAGTGTTAGAATGGTGGCGGCTGACGAAGGAAATGTTCTCTATGTGGCCTGTGTGTTTTCTGTACTGTGTTTATCATTTTGTCTACGTTTTGTTTGCAATATCCTGTACTCAGATATGCATCTATATATACAGGTAGATGTAGGTATGTACATACATGTACGTATATATGCATATACTCATTTATTATTTGTATTATATATATATATATATATATATATATATATATATATATATATAGGCAGAATTCACAAAAAAACAAAAGATGAAGACAAGTGGTGCAGAAAACAAACAGATGTATTAGTATAATGCTCGGGAATTGAAAAAGTCTTTAACGTTTCGAGCCTAAGCTCTTCCACAGAAAGGAACACAGAAAGAAACGAGGAGAGAAACATGGAGAGAAAAAAAAGGAATATGTAGTGGCTAGCGATCTATATTGAAGAAAAGAGAGAAAATAGAAAGCTTTGACAATGCAGAAAGTTTAATAAAATCTTTTTACCTTCTTTGATATTACAATGCTTGAAGCAAACTACAATGCTCTTACTAATAGGTGCAATTGAAACACATGTTGGTCTATGTAAAACGGTATATAAATTAATGAATGAAAGGTAATGCTATGCAACTTCGAAGTAATCTTTATTATCAATATTGTTAAGAACTCTTCTATCTATCTAATAATAATAATAATAATAATAATAATAATAATAATAATAATAATAACAATTCCTATCATAGTAGGTGCCTTAGGTATAATAAAAAATATTCAGACAAATACATAACAAAAACACCAGGACTTACAAATATATATAACATACAGAAAATTGCACTACTGGGTACTGCACACATTCTACGCAAAACACTTTCAATACAGTAAACATAAGAGCACCACAGCAAACCACAGCACATACCCAAGGCGCACAGAGCTGCGCTCGGTAGTGAAGTGAAAGTACGTTATAAAAATAAAACTACTGAATAATAATAATAATAATAATAATAATAATGATAATAATATCCTTTCATGAATTTATTTATTTATTAACTTTTTTAAATACATATTTTACCTGTGATTTTGCGTGTGTAAACTGGGAATGCATACAATGAGCTTCTCTGCCCTAGGTGTATGGAAAACACTCGACGAGAAATGGAAGAAAATTTGAAGAAAGTAGAAAAAAGAAAAACAACATAATAATAATAATAACAAGAGCACTCAGAGAGTGCAAACCTCCACCAAGGCAACACCAATGTCCTCTCAATGATTAGCTGGAGAGGATTATTAATGAGAATATATGAAATAAACTCGACTGTTCTCACAAACGAGAATACTAAAAATGAACCTGATCGCTCCCAAAAATTAAGTAAAAAAAAACAGAAAAAGAATCCAGAATCCTTGTCTGGTATCTGATTGATCCCAATGGTAGTCATGGAATGTGAAAGTGAGTGTACAAGCCATGTTTATAATGCTGTGTGTGTGTCGTCTGCAGTGGGAACAGGGACAGTTCTCTCTATGAAGGCCTTTTTTAGTCTATCCACTGATATAGTGTCTTTATGAAAAATTTATCCATGCATGAAAGAAAACGGAAAGGACCTCCATACATTGCTGTTAACAGAGGTTTGACAACATCGTTGCACACAAAAACGTGAGTCCAAGAAGTAAAGCTTTCATCAAGGCAGAGCTAGAAAAGCAATTGTCAAGTAGGTAAGAGGTTTTAAACAGGAGCAATATATTCAAAATTGGTAAAATTAAATATTGTCGGCGATAAATTAAATTTATTATTGATACTGAATATGTTAGTATTATTTAATTTCTGAACAGTTTTGCTGCCATTTGTTTTTGTAGTTTGATTTCTTTATCCATCAGTTTCTGCTAAGATAGAGACACGAGTAAAATTAATAATAGAGAAACGAAAATAAAACTTTGGAAACAGCAACACTACTGGAAACCTTGAGCATGCTTTCATGGGAGATAATCGGAGAAAGACTTGAAAGTGAATGTAAGATCGTAATACTTCATGTAAAGTAAAGTAAATATAACAAATAATCCAGAATTCTTGCCTGGTACTGACTGATCCCAAAATCTAATCAGTTTGTACCAGTCACAAGGCCAAACATCCCTGAAAGTTTCATCCGAATCCATCCAGTGTTTCTTGAGATATCTTGTCCATGGACAAACAAACAAACATAACTGAAAACAATACCTCTGCAGTTGTTAAGGCAGAAGTAATAATAATAATAATAATAATAATAATAATAATAATAATAATGAGACCATCGATCATGTTGTCTCCATGTGCAGTTTGCTTGCGCCTACAGAGTATCTCAACAGGCATGATAGAGCTGCACAATATATTCACTGGGTAATTTGCAAAACCCTGGACTTGCCCCATAATAAAAACTGGTGGGAACACAAACCACCCCCAGTACTTGAAAATGATCACATCGCACTCCTCTAGAACTTCACCATTCAAACTGACAGAAAGATAGATGCAAATAGGCCAGACATCATACTGAAAGGCTTCAGACAAAAATCATGCCTCCTCATTGATATGACTGTCTCAATCGATATAAACGTATCTGTCAAGACCTACCAAAAACTGAGCAAATATAAAGATCTTGAAATAGAAATTAGCAAAATGTGGAATCTGAAGACGAAAACAATACCTATTGTCATAGGTGCCCTGGGAATGACAGTGAAACGAGCTGATTACTACCTAGCTCAGATACCAGGAAACCCCAAAATGGCTGAAGTTCAAAAGATAGTGCTCATGGGAACTGCCCATATCCTACATAAAATACTGTCTATGTGATCTCAAATTTTAAAACAAACACATAATTTTCTTATGGTTTCTTAAACATTCTCTAGAACAACACTATGTACAAATCCAAATATATGGTACCCTAGGCATAACACCTACATGAACTTCTAACTTGTTGTCTCTTGAGGTCTCTGGGTGAGACTTGGATCCAACTTGTACAAATGCAAAGCAAAAGTCAAACATAAAATAATAATAATAATACAATGATGATTTAAAGCTCTTTGTAAAAAAATAACCAAGTACAGGGCTTACTAGCAATTGTTAAACAGTTCAGTGATTAGACATCAGGATGGAATTTGGCCTCAATAAATGTGCAAAAGCTACCTTTATCAGAGAAAATGATAGAAACATCCAACATTAATCTTTACCAAAAGGATTTAGAAACAGCAGAGAACTACAAATATCAGTCAGGACTTACAGTTTCAATATTATTCACTGGTCAATTTTTGAAATCTATAATCTTGACAGAAAAAGACAAAAATTGTTGACAATGCATAGAATGCACCACCCTAAGGTAGATATAGAACGACTCTACCTGCCAAAAAAAAAGAGGGTGGCCATGGACTTTTACAACTGGAATTAACAATGAAGATTGCCACAATTGGTCTAGATACCTACCTGAAAAACTCTGAGGACTGAATCTTAAAACTTGTCTTAAAGCATGAAAACAAGAAAACATTACACTCAGTAACAAAACAGGCAAAGAAATATCTAAGTAAATTCCAAATACAACAAATCCCAGAATTAGACATACTGGAAACAAGCACAGAAAAAGCTAAGCATATGAAAACCCGTGCTAAAACTGCTGCTTTAGATATTCTTACTGATAAATGGCAAGAAAAGCCCCTTAATGGCAAATACCCAAAGAGAACTAATAAGGCCAATGTTGACAAAGCCCTTACCCATCAATGGTTGACAAAGCCCTCACCTATCTAGCTTAAAATCAGAGACAGAAAGGTTTATCATAGCTGCCCGAGATCAATGCCTTCCTACAAGAAGCTACCAGGCCAACAGCTTAAAGAACAGCAATAGCCCAACATATCATGTATGTAAACAACAAAATGAAACCATTGATAATTTTGTCTCCGTGTGCAGTTTTCTTGCATCTACATAGTATCTCAACAGGCATAATAGGGCAGCACAGTAGATTCACTGGGTAATTTGCTAAGATTTGGATCTGCCCCATGATAAAAACTGGTGGGAACACAAACCACTCCAGTGCTTGAAAATGACATCTCACACCTTTGGAACTTCACCATTCAAACTAACAGAAAGATAGATGTAAATAACCCAGACATTATACTGAAGGACAAAAGTCATGCCTTCTCATTGATATGAGTGACCCAATCAACATGAATGTATATATCAAGACCTACCAAAGACTGAGCAAGTATAAAGATCTTGAAATAGAAATTGGCAAAATGTAGAACTGTCCGACTAAAACAATAGCTGTTGTCATAGGTGCCCTGAGAATGATAGCAAAAGGGGCTGATTGCTACGTAGCTCAGATACCAGGAAATCCCAAAATGGAAGAAATTCAAAAATAGTGATCGTGGGAACTGCCCATATCCTACGTAAAGTATTGTCTACGTAATCCCCCAAACATTTTAATCTGTAAACAGTGTCAAATTACTTTTAAATGTACACTCTCGGAGTAGTTGGCGTTAGGAAGGGCATCCAGCTGTAGAAACTCTGCCAAATCAGATTGGAGGCTGGTGTTGCCATCTGGTTTCACCAGTCCTCAGTCAAATCGTCCAACCTATGCTAGCATGGAAAGCGGACGTTAAACGATGATGATGATGATAACAGCAAACACCTTTTACTACCATCTTAACATCACACTATCATTTTTTAATCAAATTACTTTTAAAACAAACTTCTCATTTACTTTTGTTTTGACAGACATTCTCTAGAACAATACTCTGTGCAAAACCAAATATATGGCACCCTAGTCATAACACTAACTTGAACTTATAACTTGTCTCTTGAGGTTTCTGGGTGAGACTTGGAGTCAACTTGTACAAATACAAAACAAAAGCCAAACATAATAATTATTTCCACTCTAGGTACATTTATTGAAATTTTGGGAAAGTGGTGGAGGTTAGTTGAGTACATTGACCTTGGTACTTGACTGGTATTTTATTTTTATCAACTTCAAAACTATGAATGGCAAAGCTATCTTCTGCAGCATTTGAACTCAGAAATTAAAAAGCCAAACGAAATGGTGCTAAGCATTTTATCCAATGTGCTAATGAGTTTGCAGCTTGCCACCTTTGTAAGAATAATAATAATAATAATATTAATGATAATAATAATAATGATAATGATAATGATGACGATGATGATGATGATGACGATGACGATAATAATAATAATAATAATAATATAAAAAGCAACGATAAAAAAATAAATAGCCTTGGCAGTGCCTCTTATACACAAGTGACCTCAGCACTTTGTTGCCAAATCTGAGGCAGCGCTGACAGATAAGATGGAAACTTGATATCTTAGTTTGTGAAAGTCGAGATCTTTATATTCATGATGAGGTGAGAAACTTGAGATATTATTGGAGATTATAATTTAAATTTAACCAGGTAGAAACAAATAAGAGCAAACGTGTGTGTGTGTGTGTGTGTGTGTGTGTGTGTGTGTATACATACACACGCGCATAAACATATATATATATCTATATATATACATATATGCATGTGTGTGTGTGTGTGTGTTTATTTTTACAGATAACTTTAAAAACTAGTTCAGGAGAGAATTAGAAATCAGCAACATTTAAGTTCAGCTTTACGTCAATGCTTAACTGAAAGCCTACTGGATGTTTGTTGTTGACTTTATGCGACTGCTGTTTCATCCTCTGAGAAGTGTTACATTGTTTTGAAAGTTTGTTTGTTATATAATAAGCTCTGTTTAATTTGATACTTGCATGAAGGTCTTTAAATTAATAAGTGAACAAAAATCTTAACATGTATCATTTCTCAAAGATGAATTCTCTCTATACTCTTTTAACTCTTTTACTTGTTTCAGTCATTTGACTGTGGCCATGCTGGAGCACTGCCTTTAGTCGAGCAAATCGACGCCTAGTACTTATTCGATCGGTTTCTTTTTTCAAACTGCTAAGTTATGGAGACGTAAACACACCAGCATCGGTTGCCAAGCGATGTTGGGGGGGACAAACACAGACACACACACATACATATATATATATATATATATATATATATATATATATATATATATACACATATATATGACGGGCTTCTTTCAGTTTCCGTCTACCAAATCCACTCACAAGGCTTTGGTCGGCCTGAGGATATAGTAGAAGACACTTGCCCAACGTGCCATGCAGTGGGACTGAACCCGGAACCATGTGGTTTGTAAGCAAGCTACTTACCACACAGCCACTCCTAAGCTTATATATATCATTCTTTTATTCTTTTAGTTGTTTCAGTCGTTTGAGTGTGGCCATGCTGGAGCACTGCCTTAAAGGGTTTCTAGTTGAAGAAATTGACCCCAGGACTTATTCTTTGTATGGCCAGTACTTATTCTATCAATCACTTTTGCCAAACCACTAAGTTATGGGGACATGAACACACCAACAGTGGTTGTCAAGTGATGGGGGGGGGGGCAAACACAGACACACACATATAAATATATACATGTATATATTCATAAAAGCCTGTTGTGTGTGTGTATACACACACACACACACACACACACACACACACACAATGGGCTTCTTTCAGTTTCCATCTACTAAATCTACTCACAAAGCTTTGGTCGGCCCAGGGCCACAGTAAATGACACCCAAGATGCCATGCACTGGTACTGAACCCAGAACCATGTGGTTGAGAAGCAAGCTTCTTACCACACAGCCATGTCTGTGTCTTTATCCTTGTTGCATTATTTTAACCAATCAGAAATTTAAATTTTAATCAGTCAGAAACCAGAAGTATGTTAAGCTATAGTTTTATGTTTGCATTAACCATTTAGTTACTGTATTTCTGTTGAAATACACTGCCATTTTTTCAATTAATTTAGAAAATATTGAAGAAATTAGTATATAAATTTTGCTGTTAGTAAGCGGGTGTTTGTAACATAAATTAGCATTGAAGTTTTGATGGAAGATTTAAATTTAAATCACTTTAACACTTTTGTTAACATATTCCTTTTGAAAGGCATTGTCTTTGTTTCAATTAACTGTGAAACTTTGAAAAGACTTAGCAACATAATTTATCATTATTGAATTAGTATTTTGAACATAAATTAATATGAAATTTTGATGGAAGTCTTGAGATCATTTTAAAACAGGAAGTTTGTATTAGAGAACCAGGGCACTCTTAGGTTAGATAAAAAGGTTAAACAAGTGAAAACTATTTGTGTTCTTTTGGCTCATTTTTTTTGATTCTAGACAAGTCTCACTTTCATCATCATCATCATTCACTTTCTATATTAGACAACAGTTAGACATGTTATCCTAATCCAAAACAGATCTTGTTCAGAATTACTGCCCCTTACTGCCATTTGTGTCCCAAGATCACAATCTCTTGTAATCAAGGAACTTAACAACAAAAAGCCAAGATCCTTAAATCTGGCTCATGTAGCAGTTTTTTTCCCCCTATTTGACAGCAACAGCCGTCTCCTGTAGGCTTTTGCTTGTTTTATTCATTTAATTTTTTACAAGATTACCATCATTCATGAAATATGGTCTCACAAAATGTTACCATATGCATGAATTTCTTTCAACAGAATCACAGAGTTTTGGTACTGTGTTTTCATTGATTTTTGGATTAATTCCCCTCTTTTAATCTCTTCCTCTTACCCCTCATCCCTATTCTCCTCTTCCTCTTCTTCTTCTTCTTCTTCTTCTTCTACTACTACTACTACTGCTGCTGCTGCTGCTACTACTGCTGTTGAAAATTCTGGGATTTTCAAATCTATATTAAGCTTATTTATGTGCAACGGAAGCTGTTTTAGTACCAAACAGTAATCTTTATATCTCACTTAACATGGGTATACTGATATACTTTAAGAACACCATAATACAGAGGTATTCATCATGAGAATATTGATGTAAGTGCTAAAAAGTACACAATTATCAGTAGTGGACAAAAAATGTCTAGCAACAGCGGTAGAACTGCTAGATCATGCGATTTCTGCATGTATGCATATCATCAGCAGCAAGTATTGACTATCAGCACAATACTGATAACCTAGTGTAGAACAATATACATATACCCTTGAATGAAGTGTTAGTTGAGTACAGAGCAATAACAAAAAAAGAGATAACAAAAGAATAAGTGATTATCTTATGAACTTCATTAGCTTACAACTGTTTTCTCTATACGATGTGGTGGACTCATTGTTGAGTGCCTGAATAACACCTTATAGCTTCATAAGAGCTTCAAATATGAATTGCACTTCATATTTGAAACTTTATTGAAACTGTGTACATACATACATACATACATACATACACACATACATACATACATACATACATACACACATACATACATACATACATACACATATGGTAGTTGTCTACTCCTTACACAGAGTTTGACCACCTCCTGCACCTATACCTTAGCCCTTTCATGGCATCTGATGTGACTTTTTAAACCAGACAATGTTTTGAAAAAACACCCACACAGATTGCACCTCTGATTTGTACTACCAATACCTGCAGGTAAGTTCTGCTCATTGTGGATCCTAACATGTCTTTTAAGACCCCCATTGGATTTGCAAGCCCTCTGGCACACACCACATTCAAACGTGTGCACAGACATATAATCAGAATAGCTGGTTGAAGTTTGTTTTCCATGGGTTCACAGGTGAGATTTGAGGCCAGACAGGCATGGTCAGTCACAGACTGTGCACACATACATACGTACATACATACATACATACATACATACATACATACATACATACATACATACGTACGTACGTACATACACACATACATACATACATACATACATACATACATACACACATACATTAATATGTGCAACTAAGTTTTCATAAATTAGAAACCTTAAAATAATATTCTATCCATAATTAGAATCTCAATGAAGGCAATCATGGATTGTCAGTGTATGTTATAATAAAAACATGAAAATCTCAATAAACCAAGGAACTTAGAACCCTATGAGAATGAAGGACAACTTAGAACAATGAGACCTTAAAACATAAAAGATTCATAAGAAAAAAAAACATATTAAGCATATACTCCCTTCATCAGCTATTATCAGATACTATTTGAATGCAATGTATGCCAGAAGGTTTTGCAAATCTAACGGAGGCCTCAAAAGACATTTTAAGATCCACAAGGATCAGAACTTATCTGCAGCTCTTGGTGGTCCAAATAGGATATGCAATCTATATGGGTGTCTTTTCAAAACATTGTCCGGTTTAAAAAGCCACATCAGATGCCATGATGGTTCTAAGGTGTAGGTACAGGAGGTGGTCAAACTCTACATAAGGAGTAGACAACCACCATATATATATATATATATATATATATATATATAAGTCAGTAAATAGTGGGGTTGTGTTAACCGCACGTGGAGAAATAATAGGAAAATGAAAAAAAGCCAGAATGCTGAACTGGGAGCATAATTTAATAAAGATTTTTTCTAACCGGTTTTCATTGCGATGAAGCAAATTATCAAGAAGGAGAATGAAAATGTTATTTTTACAAAGAAGTACAAAAAAGTACAAAATGAAGAAAATAATATATAAAACAATAATATATAAAAAAAATAAATATACCCATACATTATATTGTCTTTGAGCTTTTGTAGTTCAATAGTAGTTCATGTATAAAATGGTAGGAAAAATAAGGATGCATGAGAGTTTTGTTAGGTTTAAAAAAAGGGTTAAAAGTTTGTGTTAAGCAGGAAATGTGGTGTCAAAACAGGAAGTGTGTGTAAGGGGAGACAAGTGTTTTTAGTTAGAGTTATGAACTCTTTTTTTCCCAAACAGGAAGTTTGTGTCTGTTCATAGAGAAATAAGGTCACTGAGGGGTGTGTGTGTTAAGAAATGGTTGGAATTTCTCTATGAAAAGATTCTCCTTGTTGATTCTTTCTTGTGTGGAGGGATCTCCCTTTTCTTGATCTCTTAATCATAAAAACACCTAATAACCAAATCACAACCGACATCTACCACAAACCTACAGACTCACAACAATACCTCCTTTTTAGCTCATGCCACCCAAAACACACCAAGATAAATATCCCCTTTAATTTAGCTAAAAGAATTTGCACCATTGTCTCTGACCCAACCACTCGAGAAATACGCTTACAAGATCTCAAAAAAACACTGTTACAACGCCAATATCCCTCCACACTCATAGATCTTGGAATAAAACGTGCCAAGGAACTTGACAAAAACACACTAAAAACCAACCAACATAATAACACACCCAACCCCAAAATACTTCCATACATCTCCACCCATAACCCCAATAACATCGAAGCATTCACCATAATTAAACAAAACCTCCCCTTACTCACCACAGACCCGAAAATGAACAATATCATTAATACACACAAAGTCCTTAAATGCAAAAGGCAACACAAATCTTTGAAAACATTATTAACCAATTCCAAACTACATACACCACTTCCACCCCCATCAGTTAAAAAATGTGCACGCCCTAATTGTGGCACCTGCCCCTACCTACTTGAAGGCTCTGAATTTACCTTCAAACGAGGAACAAAGTTTAAAATTAAAACCAATTTCTCTTGTTCCTTGAGTAACTTCATTTATGTCCTTACTTGCGCAGGTTGCCAAAACTTCTATATCGGACAGACGAGCCTCCCATTACGTAGAAGAGTAGCTGTCCATAAGGAACAAATAAACCTCCCTCAATACCGCCAAATTCCACTCAGTGGCCACATAGACTCTTGCGCCAGAAACAAAAACCCTAAATTCATTATATTCCCTTTCTATCAATGTAAAGACAGAATCTCCACACAAGAAAGAATCAACAAGGAGAATCTTTTCATAGAGAAATTCCAACCATTTCTTAACACACACACCCCTCAGTGACCTTATTTCTCTATGAACAGACACAAACTTCCTGTTTGGGAAAAAAAGAGTTCATAACTCTAACTAAAAACACTTGTCTCCCCTTACACACACTTCCTGTTTTGACACCACATTTCCTGCTTAACACAAACTTTTAACCCTTTTTTTAAACCTAACAAAACTCTCATGCATCCTTATTTTTCCTACCATTTTATACATGAACTACTATTGAACTACAAAAGCTCAAAGACAATATAATGTATGGGTATATTTATTTTTTTTATATATTATTGTTTTATATATTATTTTCTTCATTTTGTACTTTTTTGTACTTCTTTGTAAAAAAAACATTTTCATTCTCCTTCTTGATAATTTGCTTCATCGCAATGAAAACCGGTTAGAAAAAATCTTTATTAAATTATGCTCCCAGTTCAGCATTCTGGCTTTTTTTCATTTTCCTATATATATATATATATATATATATATATATATATATATATATATATACATATGTATATATATATATATATTATTATTATTACTATTGGATAATAAAATGAATGGTTTAGACTTGGTAGCTTACTGGTAAAGTAATCATTATGCTCCTCAACCAGTTGCTGAATGTCCCACCCATGAGGGATTGATGCTAGATGTTTCAAAACAATTGGCATGATTAATAATGAATTCTCGTATATTCCATCTTCTGTCTTTCATTTGCCATATATATATATATATATATAAAGAACTTTTCTTTTCTTTTTTTTCTATTCCTCTTCCCTTTTTTCTCCCTTTCTATTTTTCTTCCTTTTTTTCCTCTATTTCAATCCCTTAAATAAATTCATCAATTTAGCATCATGTATATTTACTTTGAAATAGCATCCTCTATCTTCTTCTCTCAGCTGTAACCAAGATGGAAGAGTCAATATGTATTATGTTCTATTTATGTGATAAATCCTAAATGTTAAATTTTACTCTTACTCCACCTGAAGAAAATGGTTTTTATATGATATAATAGTTTTGTTCATCAATAAAGAACATATCTGAAACAGCTGTAGTGAATCTCAACCCATTTGTATTATTGTTTATACATCCATACATATATATATAAATATATTCCTTTATTCTTTTATTTGTTTCAGTCATTTGATTGCAGTCATGCTGGAGCATTGCCTTGAAGAGGTTGTAGTCAAACAAATCAACCCAGGACTTATTTCTGAAGCCTAGTACTTATTCTATCAGACTCTTTTGCCAAACTGCCAAGTTACGGGGATATAATCACACCAACATATATATATATATATATACAATAGGCTTCTTTCAGTTTCTGTCTGCCAAATCCAGTCACAGGGCTTTGGTTGTCCCGAGGCTATAGTAGAAGACATTTGCCCAAGGTGCTATGCAGTAGGACTGAACCCAGAGTTATGTGATTGGGAAGCAAACTTCTTACCACACAGTCACATACAAACACGCATGGGGAAATATTACTTTACATGGAAATAGATAAGGGCTGACAACAGGAAAGATATTAGGTTAAAACAACAACAGCAACAACAACAACAATAATAATGATGATGATGATGATGATGATGATAATAATAATAATAATAATAATAATAATAATAATAATAATAATAATAGTTTCATATTTTGGCACAAGGCTAGCAATTTCAGATTACACTGACCCGTGTTCAACTGGTACTTATTTTATTAGCCCACATAAGGATGAAAGACAAAACTGCCCTCAGTGGAATTTGAACTCAGAACGTGAAGACAGACAAAATGCCTCTAAGCATTTTGCCCAGCATGCTAATGATTCTGCGAGCTCACTGCTTTATTGATGATGAATGAATGAATGAATGAATGACTGAATGACTGAATGACTGAATGAATGAATGAATGAATGAATGAATGAAAATAATGACAATAACGACAAAAGCAACACTGATGGAAAGGATTGGCTGATATCCAGTATTTGACTGATACTTTATTTAATCAACTCTGGAAGGACAAAAAAAAAAAAAGACAGTATTAACCTTGGCAGTAATTTGAACTCAGAATGTAAAGAGTCTAAAGAAACAATGCAAACATTTATTGCTTCACTCTAATGATTCTGCCATCTCCACCTTATCATGATTCATTGAAATATATTTTCTATGACTGGATGCCTTTCCTGTTGCCAAGTCTCATCTAATTTCAAAGTAAAGTAATATTTCCCCATGGCTGGACATGATTTCACAGGAAGCACAGAGCCACCAACTATTTTGACGAGAGGTGATTTGTCAATAATGTCAACACCAGTACATGATTAAAACTTTATTGTATCAAATATATATTATCAATAGTGGCAGTATCAATATCAAGAGGTAATATTTATCCCCACTTAAACTTGGATGATCTTTTAGAACAATCTACACTGCAGTAGTTACTGTGAGAGAAACTTCCACATTGGCTTTTGGTGCAGAATGCACTTTTGTTTATATTGCTAGCTAGGAGATAAATCCCTGCTCTCTCCAGCGCTGAGAACACCAGATCACAATATTCCGACTTTGGTATTGTCAATGATGAATGCTTAACTACTAGAAAAAGCAGTGACACATCTCCCTGCCAGGAATCTGTAGAAAAAAACAATGCCAGAAGAGGCGCTGGTGTCACTATTAGCCAGTGAGCTTGTTTAGATAGACATATTAATGACAGGGGTAGTATTAATATCAAAAGGTAATATTTATTCCCACTTACATGTGGATGTTCTTTTAGAACAAACTATACTGTAGTAGATACCATGAGAGAAATTCTCATATTAGCTTTTGGTGCAAAATGCACTCTTGTTTATATCGCGAGTGGGGAGATAAATCCATGCCATATCCAGCACTGAAACTATCACTTGATTTTGACTTTCTTTGGTCTCATCAGTGATGGATACTCAACTGCTAGAGATAGCGGCAGTTTATCTCCCTGCTAGCAATATATAGGAAAAGTGCCAGAACAGGTGCCAGTGTTGTGATTAGCCAATTGCTAATCACAATTGCTAATACACAGCTTGTATTGATCCCCAAGAAAAGCAAATTTGTCCTTGGTCCTTGGCAGGATTTGATCTCAGTATATGAAGAGCCTGAATGAATGCCACAAGATATTTGTTTTTTCTACATTTCTAATGATTCTGCTAATCTACCAATAATAATCTTTTTCTAATATAGACACAAGACCCTAGTGCTCAAGCCCCCAAAAAGACAAAAGGTGATGTCAACCACAATGGAATTTGATTGACAAAATGTCGTTATGCATTTCGTTTGGCATGCTAATGATTCGCCACCTTACAATGTACCAATAAATAATCTTTTCTACTAAAAGCACAAGGCCTGAAATTTGGGGGATGAGACTAGTCAATTACATCAAGGCCAGCAACTTCAGGGGAGAGGGCGAGCCAATTACATCATTTCCATTACTCAATTGGTACTTAATTTATTGACCCCAAAAGGATGAAAGGCAAAGTCAACCTTGGCAGAATTTGAACTCAGAACATAAAAATGAACGAAACACCACTAAGTATTTTGCTCAGCTTGCCACCTTAAATAATAATAATTCTTTCTACTGTAGGCACAAGGCCTGAAATTTTGGGGGGATGGGACTAGTCACTTAGATTAACCCTAGTGTTTCATTGGTACTTAATTTATTGACCCCCAAAAGGATGAAAGGCAAAGTCAACCTTGGCAGAATTTGAACTCAGAACATAAAGATGGACGAAATGCCATAAAGCATTTTGCCCACCTTACAATCTACAAATAAATAATAATAAACAGTTTGTTAAAAAGTCTTTGTTTCATTATTATTTTTTTTTTTTTTTGTCATCATAAAGAAAAAAACTCTTTAAATGAGGCGTATAGTCATCTTTAGGTGTATCATCTTACTGAATGAAAACATAAACCATCACATGTGTGGGACCATCCTCATTTCAAAAGAATCCAAAGCAGAAATCTAAGTAGAATATATAATCCCTTTTACATTGTTCTTTGTTGTTTTGTAGGTTTTTTCGTTTGTTTGTTTTTTTTAATCATTTTTTTAGTTGTTGTTTTTTTTTGTTTTTTTTTCAGAAATGATATTGCTGTTGTTATCGTTGTCATCATATTTGCTTGATAAACCCACCCACCAACCTCCTTCACACATTACCCCCATTCAAATCTGGTCAAACTGCTGCTGTGACCCACAAGAAGCCAATCAAATAGCTCTGTTGACCCACAAACCTAACACACCTGATATGGCATGAAGAATGTTTACCGTTTCTTCTTAAATGTCACTGCTGGCTATTTTTTTTTTGCTTTTGTTTTAGTTTTATTGCTTTGTTTTCTGGAAGGATTTTTTTTTTTTTTTGCCTTTTTCTTTTCTGTCTTTTTGTTTGTCTGAAAGGAGGAAATGTTGATATTAACAGGGTTCAATACACAACCACACACATTTGCATATAGGTAGGGTGTGTGTATGTGTGTGTGCATGAATACATCATGCTGTTGTTGATGATGACAAACATACACACACACACACACACATGTATATAATAATTTTAATGTGATCAACGGAAGAAAAAGAAATAAATAAAAAACATACTTCAGTTTTCTGACTAACAAATATAATTGTTATTTCTATAATTCTGAAACATAAAATTACTTTTAAATTATCTTCAAATCCCACCTCTCTTTCACATTCTTTTCTCCCTCCCCCTCCCCCCTCTCTCTCTCTCTTATTAATTGTGTAAAAAATTGTTTATTTAGGGAACATTTTTATTCATTATCAAAAGCAGTTGACTTTAGCAAAAATATATAAAAAAGAAAGAAATATTTCCCACTTTACTCCAATACTGTTTCAATTTCATAACATCCCCCTCCTCCTCGTTATTTTCACTGATTATGACTTCTGCAAGATGCTATTTAAACTTATTTCATGGTAGTAATATTTCTAATGAAATATGCTGTCCACATGTTTCAGTAAATTTTGAAAATAATCAAAGATTTGAAAGGATTTAGTAAAATAACTTTTCTTTTTCTCAGAGTCATTTCCAAACTCCGAGTTAGGTACATAATCTTTATGACACCAAAATAGTTCTCGTATATAAGCAAAGGCATGGCTATGTGGTTAAGAAGTTTACTTTGCAACCACCTGGTTTCAGGTTCAGTCCCACTGCATGGCACTTTGGACAAGTGTCTTGTACTATAGCTGCAGGTCAACTAGTGTCCAATGAGTGAGTTTCCGAAATGGAAACTATATGGAAAGCCATTGCATATATATATATATATATATATATATATATATATATATATGTGTGTGTGTGTGTGTGTGTTGTTGGCACTCCGTCGCTTACAACGTCGAGGGTTCCAGTTGATCCAGTCAACGGAACAGCCTGCTCGTGAAATTAACGTGCAAGTGGCTGAGCACTTCACAGACACGTGTACCCTTAACGTAGTTCTCGGGGATATTCAGTGTGACACAGTGTGACAAGGCTGGCCCTTTGAAACAGGAAGTAAAAGTGAGAGAAAGTTATGGTGAAAGAGTACAGCAGGGTTCGCCACCATCCCCTGCTGGAGCCTCGTGGAGCTTTAGGTGTTTTTGCTCAATAAACACTCACAACGCCTGGTCTGGGAATCGAAACCGCGATCCTATGACCACAAGTCCGCTGCCCTAACCACTGGGCCATTGTGCCTCCATATATATATATATATATATATATATATATATATATATAAATTTAGTAAAT
Source organism: Octopus bimaculoides (assembly GCF_046866305.1). Lineage (NCBI taxonomy): Eukaryota > Metazoa > Mollusca > Cephalopoda > Octopoda > Octopodidae > Octopus > Octopus bimaculoides. Next base: position 33,739,041 of record NC_142944.1, on the reverse strand, counting down.
GGAGTAAAACACATATATTAACTGAATACTTTTATTTCCAACATATGTTTCGAAGATTACAAATTATACCTTCCATAGGAATAGGTGATGTTGATAAGAATGTAATCTTCTCATACATATATACATATACTCAGGTATGCTTTGACCATCCAATTGAAAGTACCTGGAAGGCCCTCCATAATCATTTTAAGAATTATGATCTATCTCATTTGAAAACAGCAGTAAAACAGCTAACTTCTTAGATGTGACTTAAATGCAAACTAAGGTTTACTCTTACCATAAGTCAAATGAATCATTACAATATATCATTAATCCATCTAATTTCCATAGATTTGCCCTTAATAGCATTATCACTGGTGCCTCAAACTCTAACCTATCAGCTAAAGAGGATATCTTTAATAATCATACACTGTATGATACCCATGGCTCTCCAGAATAATGGCTTCTGTGAGAGGCTCTCATATATTCCCAATACAACACTAAAAGCAAATCTTGAATTCTTCTTTCCTAGTATGGAATCTAAGCCCTCCAGGCTTGACTCAACCTATCTACATCTCATCATACAGCAACCAAATTCCCCTGTGGCCTGTACTCACCTGGTATTCCAGTCAACTCAGAGGTTGAATAACCTCCAACTTACTCTGGTTAGCCTGCCCATCACTATGCCAGGTTCTAAGCCCTCCAAGGGCAGAAAGTGGGAGATGTTATAGTTTGCACCATCATTCTCTCCCCAATTTAAATCTTTACCCAAGCTATTTTTCAAAATCCTATGCTCTAATTTCCCACCATGCCATGATCATTACCCATCTTCAATAAACCTCTGCTTAAAATCACATACTCTGCAACACCAAACTTGGGATCTATAATTGCTTCTTCTAATAGGCACAAATGTAGCCACCTTACTGTGGGCTTAGTTTCACTGCAGAGCACCTTGGGCTAGTATCTTCTACCACAGAGCCAAGTTGGTCAATGTTTTGAGAGTTAATTTTGTAGATGGAAACTGTGGAAACTCATTGAATATACATATATGCAAGAGCTTGTATCTATGTGTTTTGTGTTGTGTTTGTTACCACCACCACCACCATCTTGAATAATAAATAATGGTGTTGGCTTGCTTACATCCTCATAACTTAGTGTTTTGGCAAAAGAGACCGATAGAATATGCACCAGACTTAAAGAAGAGGTACTGGTTGAGATCTGTTCCACTAAAACCCTTCAAGGCTGTGCTCCAGAATAGCCACAGTCCAATGAATGAAACAAGTAAAAGATAAATGATGCAAAATTATGATGGAATGTTTTTATTTACTGTGGGTTTCATATATTTTTTGAGTTTTTTTTTTTTTTTTTTTGGTATCTCAAAACCAAAGTTAATATCAAGGGATGACACCAAAAAGAGTTAATGATGACTATGTTGATTTTACCAGAACAAAACTCTTACAAGTACTGAAGTTTATAAAATTTCTTGGACAGACCAAAAAAAGGACATAATTAATCAGCATGGTTTCTTTCATGTGTTTTTCCTTCAAATTAAAACCATTGATTCCAGCAGTTACATTAACTTAAAGTCTTTCAGGAAGTTTTCAATTTCTGTGTCACATTTTAAACGATTGTTGGCACTTTTGATATGTATTTCCTTTTAAGACTTTTGTAAACAGGAAAAAAATATTTTGTGTGAAATTGGGCAGATACAGCAGTAAAGCTGGTGAATAAGTGGAATCCTATATTCTTTAAAGACGTCTTGGTACAATCGGTGCCCTGATGTAGCAGAGATGTTTAATGAAAAATGTATGAACGTTTTCAAGCTGGGAAAATTTAGTGCACATTTTCCACATGAAGACAGGATGGTGGTTCAGAGGTTGAGAACCAAATTCAACTTGTCAAAATGAATTAACATATATTTTCATCCTTAAAAACTTGATAAAATAAATACCAGTGGTTTACATTGGGCTAAATTGCCACACTTGTAAGGGCCAGCAGAAAACACTAACCTTAATTTTTTTTTATAAGAGAACTCAATTCTAGCAAAAAAACAAAAAAAGTAAGTGGGCTTGACAGCTATCGAATCTTTCATATTTAAATAAACAAAACAAAACAAAACAAAAAACAAATGAGACAGCATTGATATATTTTAAAGAGAAAAAAATAATGCAGTAAAAAAAAATGACAAGAAGTAATGGTCCTTTGATGAATGCTTTCCTCTTTAGTTCTACAACTTTGTAGAAGCACTTGTCAAGAAAAGGAAGACATCTTTGACAGCTACAGATTGAGGGTCTCACTGGTTGACTCCACAAAATATAGGGGGGGGGGGGGGAGTGCTTATTTATTATTTTAATCTCTTCATATAAATCCACATCAAAAATACTAGAATACTGTGTTGCTTGTATTCAGCAAAAAAAAGGCAAAAGAAAAAAAAATATATATATATATGTAGGAGTGGCTGTGTGGTAAGAAGCTTACTTCCCAACCACATGGTTCAGGGTTCAGTCCCACTGCATAGCACCTTGGGCAAGTATCTTCTACTAGAGCCTTGGGCCAACCAAAGCCTCGTGAGTGGATTTGGTAGACAGAAACTGAAAAAAGCGCGTTGTATACATCTACATACACATATATGTGTATATATATATATATATATATATATATATATATATATATATGCTTGAAAATGGATGCGCAACATAGAAGGAATCTGAACGAAAACAAACATGGAGGGTCGTTAGACCAGAATGAGAAGAAAATAGTGAATGCTGAGAGAAATATTTTCTTTGAAAAGAGAAAAGATAGAACAGGGTGACGTTCTGTACCCATATATGTATATATATATATTTTTTTTTTTGTGTATGTGTTTGTATCCCCACCATCACTTGACAACCAATGTTGGTGTGTCCCTGTAACCTAGGGGTTCGGTTAGCTGGTAGGTCAGTTAGTTGGCTGGTTAGTCGGTTGGTTGGTTGGTTGGTTGGTTGGTTGGCTGGTTGGTTGGTTGGTGGGTGGGTCAGTCGGTGGGTTAGCTAGTTGGACGGTTTGTTGGTTAGTTGGTTGGTTAGTTGGTGGGTTGGTCGGTTAGTTGGTGGGTTGGTCGGTTGGCTGGTTGGCTGGTTAGTTGGTTGGTCAGCTGGTTGGCTGGCTGGATGGTTGGTTGGTTGGTTGGTTGGTTGGTTGGTTATCTGGTTGGTTGGCTGGTTGGTTGATTAGTTGGTTGATTACTTGGTTGGCTGAATGGTTAGTTGGTTGGTTGGTTAGTTGGTTGGTTGGTTGGTTGGCTGGCTGGTTGGTTGGTTGGTTGGTTGGTTGGTTAGTTGGTTGGTTGGATGGTTGGTTGGCTGAATGGTTGGTTGGTTGGTTGGTTGGTTGGTTGGTTGGTTAGTTGGTTGGTTGGATGGTTGGTTGGCTGAATGGTTGGTTGGTTGGTTGGTTGGTTAGTTGGTTGGTTGGATGGTTGGTTGGCTGAATGGTTGGTTGGTTGGTTGGTTGGTTGGTTGGTTGGTTGGTTGGATGGTTGGTTAGTTGGTCAGTCGGTTGGTTGGCTGGCTGGTCGGTTGGTTGGATGGTTGGCTAGTTGATTGGTTGATTGATTGATATGATTTTGATATCACAGAATTCTTTAGGAGTGTTGCGGAATAACAACATTCCTCTTATTTAGTTATGAAATTCCAATCATGAATCAAGATCTTCATTAAGAATATCAAAATCTATTTGAGTAAGAACATCCTGAAGAGAGACAGAGAGGATAGAGAGACAGAGAGAGAGACAGAGAGAGAGCCAAAAAGACAGACAGACAGACAGACAGACAGACAGACAGACAGACAGACAGACAGACAGACAGGCAGGTAGGCAGGCAGACAGACAGACAGAGTTGAGTGTTGCAATGGAGAAGACAACCAAGGAATAATTGTTTGTAAACATAAGAAAAAGGTCAGAAATTTTGTGATACAGTAATGAAATTTGTAAACAGGAATCAGTGATGAATTAAATCAAGCCTGGAACTCAGAACATAAAGATCCTTATAATGTATCTTTTTGTGTCCTGCAGTCCTTACATAGCCTTTCTTGGATGTTAGTTGTAGGATTTCAGGGAAATGAAAGTTAATATATGTAGGAGCTTTGCCCTTATTAACAAGCTGTCCAGTTGAAAAAACCACTCTGCTTTCTTTGCCTCAAAATAAAAGACTGAAATGAGCTTATCTTTTCTTCCTGAGACAACCTAGTTTTTTGTCATAGACTAAAACCATTCCTTATCATAAAACAAAAAAGTCAATCCATTAGAAGCTTTGAATGATAGGTTAATGGATATGCTGGTTGTCTTTAATCCTTGCTGTAACCAATTTATGATTTAACCATTACTATTCGGATCAATGACCCAGAATAACTGATCTTTCTCCATCTTTGTATATATACATACACACACACACACACACACACACACATATATATATATATATACACACATACATACATATATATATATATATATATATATATATATATATATATATATATTATAGCAGAATAAATGTGAATGTCAGTGTGTCACACTTTTTCAACTTCACTCCTAGAGGCAGCCATAGCTCAACATATCATAGCATTTTGGAATCAGGCCGACTTCATGAGTAAATTATAAACATTCTGACTCAAATCCAGACCCACAATCCTGAAATTTTGGATTCCCAAGTTTTCGTTACTTCAATTATATTCAGCGATTTCTTTATATGATTTTTTGCGATAAGTTTTTTGTATAAAAAACAATTTTTATAACTAAAATAAATAATCAAAATTAATTATGAAATCCAGCAATTATTTTGGGCAATTTTTTTACTATTTTTTTTTTTTTGATTAATATGACGTCATTGGGATATGACTCTGGAAGAAGCAATTGCAACAAATTCTCCAAAACAAGTCAGAGATCTGTTTGCAGATCTTCCCATTCAGGGGCAGTTGCTTAAAAGCTATATACTAGCTTAAAATAAGGTTAGGGTTAGGGTTAGGTTTAGAGCAGCTTTTAAGCTAGTATATATTTATTTTCTTTATCTTTTACCTATTTCAGTCATGTTAGACTGTGGCCATGCTGGGACACTGCCTTGAAGAACTTTTAGTCAAATGAATTGACCTCAAAACTTATTTTCTTTTTAAGTCTGGTACATATTCTATTGATCTCTTTTACGAAACTACTAAGTTACAAAGACATAAATACCCCAACACCAGTTGTCAAGCAGTGGTGCAAGATACACACACACACACACACACACACACACATGTATATATATATGGATACAATGGGCTTCTTTCAGTTTCCATCTATCAAATCCACTCACATGGCTTTGACCAGCCTGAGGATATAGTAAAAGTGGCTTGCAAAAATGCCACACAGTGAGACTAAATCTGCAGCCATTTGGTTGGGAAGCAAACTTCTTACCACACAGCCATGCCTGCATCTCTCTCTCTCTCTCTCTCTCTCTCTCTCTCCCTATATATATATTTAAGTTAGTTGAAATATGTTTGTCACTTATTTCAACTGCTAAAAGGCAAATACAATGCAGTTACCATGGAGAAAAATTTCTATTATGGTAAAATGGTGTGAAAACACCCAGTTCGTTCTGTGTCGCCATCTGTTAAGAATCTCAGGCATCGATGTTTCAAGTTTTTTGACTCTTGTCAATGAGATTTACTTAAGAGAGGCAATCCTGAACGAACTTAATAAAGCTTTAGCTTTATATATAATTCAGTCAACACATTGACTGATTTGCATTAGTACATCACCCAATCAAGTAAATAACGAAGCATTGGCACAAAGCAGTGTTTAGGTATGAGCATAATTTAGGTTAGTTGAAATATGTTTGTCACATATTGTCACCATTCTACCATAAGAGAGATTTTTCTCCATGGTATCTGCAGTGTATTTATTTGCCTTTTAGCACAAATCAGTCAAGCTATAGCTTTATTAAGTTCATTCAGGGTTGCTTCCCCTAGGTTCATCTCATTGACAAGAGTCAAAAAACTCAAAACATCAATGTTTGCGATTCCTAATAGATAGCGACACTGAACGAAGTGGGTGTTTTCACACCATTTTACCATAAGAGAGATTTTTCTCCATGGTAACTGCAGTGAATTTTGCCTTTAGCAGTTGAAATAAGTGACAAACATATTTCAACTAACCTAAATTCTGCCCATACCTAAACACTGTTTTGTGCCAATGCTTCGCTTTATATATATATATATATATATATATATATATATATATATATATATGTGTGTGTGTGTGTGTGTGTGTGTGTGTGTGGAGAATGGAGAAACAAACACAAGAAGAAGCAAGTCAACTGGGCTAGTTAGCCATTGACTTGCTTCTTCTTGTGTTTGTTTCTCCATTCTCCACATAATTATAATTATAAACTGTGGTTTAAACAATAAATTACCTGCCTCTGGATACCTTTTAATGAAGACGGTACCCACACAAGTAATTTCCAGGAGTGCCTTCGGATTTAAATATCCCCTGGTTGCTTATATACTTCAGACTACCCCTGAAATACTGAAACAATCCTATCATTTACCTATATATATATATATATATACATACACACAATAAAGCAGGCTCCTCTCTCTCTTAAAATATTTCAAGGTGTTTTGTCTGACACTGAAACAATTCAATAATAGTAAAAAAAACAATAAGAGTTTCTAACAAGGTTACCAGGCAAGAAATTTGGTGCAGAGGCTAGTAGCCAATTAATCCCCTTGATACCGACCTGCTTCAGACTGCCCTTGGCTCTATGCTATAAATTCCCAATTTTAATGTGATCTAAATTCAAATCTTCTATCAAAATTCCATGTTAATTTATGTCCCAAACACTAGCTTATAAATGACAGTTATTTCACTAAATTTCTGGTTATTTTCAAAATTGATTAAAACAAAGGTAGTATATTTCAGCTGAAATATAGTAACAGAAGAGTTAAAGTGATCTAAATTAAAACCTCTCATCAAAATTCCATGTTAATTAATGTTCCAAACACCCACTTATAAAAGACAAAGTTATTTTACTAAATTTTTGATTATTTTCAAAACTAATTGAAACAAAGGCAGTGTTTGGTTAACATACTTCAACAGAAATATGGTAACAAAAGTGTTAATAAAACACTGCCTGTGTTATCTGCCACATCTTCACCACTAAACACACACACCCCACATGCACACACACACACACACCATATGGTATTGATGAATAACATTTTCCCAGTAGAGTTCAGTTACTTGGCAGTTATCATACCAATCAGCAGATGTATATGTTTCTAGATTTGTGTGTGTGTGTGTGTGTTTTTCTTAGGGTTCTTTCATTTCATAGTTATTATCTTCCCTAACGAGTGCATATTGTGATTACGAGATGATCGCTGAAGGTTACTGATTGCTGAAGGATACTGATTCCTAGTTAGATTCCTTCTGGTAAACTTTAAACTATGCAAGAATCTGCAACAATTATTCAGTTCTGTCCTCTATTGCTTTCACTTCAGTATAATTACTAAGGTTTAAGGCAGTGAGCTGGCTGAATTGTTAATACAACAGGAAAAATATTTAGCAATATTTCAGCCATCTTTACATTTGTGTTAAAATGCTATCAATGTCGACTCTGCCTTTCATATGTTTGGGGTCGATAAAATAAGTACCAGTTGAGTACTGGGGTCTATGTAATCGAATTATTCCACTCCCTGAAATTGCTGGCGTTGAGCCAAAATATAAAGACAATAATTGCAAAAGTTCTTTAGAACCAAAAACATCAGAGTTCTGATTCTTTCCTGCCACCTACAGATTTGTGGTGTGTGTGTGTGTGTGTGTGTGTGTGTGTGCGTGCGTGCGCATGTGTGTGTGTTTGAATTTGTATTGGTATTGTGTATGTGTGTGCATATGGGGCTTAGATGTGTATGGATGCATGGAAGTGTATGCATGTGTGGATGTGTGTGTGTATGGGTGGAGGTGATTGCATGTGTGTGCATGTGTTGTGTATGTGTGTGTATATGTATGTATGTATGCATGTGTATCGGTCAGGGGAGTGCAAAGTATGAATATGCAAGGGTGTATATATAAGAATGAATGTATGCATGTGTGTGTATGCATGTGTGTGTATGTGTGAGTATGTGTGCATTGGATATGTTTGTACATGTGTGTGCATTAGAGTTTATATATGCATGAATGTGTATATGTGAGAAAATGTGAATGTGTGTGTGTGAATGTTCGGGTGTACGTGTATGAGTCTCTGTGTGTGTTTGTGTATATGATTGTGTGCATGTGTGTGTGTGTGTGTAGGCCTGTATTTGTGTCTTTGTATGCCTCTGTGTTGGTATATGCATTATATATACTTGTACACCTGTGTATGTATATGTGTATGTATATTATTTATGTACATCTTATTTTAATAGCTTAATCAGAACAGGAAAGGGAATGCCATTATGACCCTTTACAGGGCCTCCAAGAATGGTGGGAAGGAGAGAGGGGTGGGGACACGGGGAAGTGGTCGTCAAACCAAAGACCTAGACTAAATGTTTGTAGCAGAGTGGATTCCCACTAAAGACCCTTAAGGACCAGGTGGTGATGGTGATGGTGATGGTGGTGGTGGTGGTGGCAGTGATAGTGGTGGTGGTGGTGGTGGTGGTGGTATTATAGTTGACAACAGATAAACTCTTTTGATACCAACTCACATGAGACCACCCCTGGTTCTGTGATATAAACTTCCGGCTTTAAAGCAATTAAATTAAAAATTTTTATGTATCAAACCCTGCTTAATAATCACAAATTTATTTTAGTAAATTCTTGATTATTTTCAAAATTATGATTGGAAAAAAAACCCAGTGTATTTCAACAGAAAAAAGGTAACAAAAAGGTTAAAGTGAACTAATTCAAAATCCATATCATCAAAGTTTCAGGTTAATGTATGTACCAAATACCTGCTTAATAATGACAAAGTTATTTTGATAAACTTTTTGTTATTTTCAGAATTAAGTAAAACAAAGGAAGAAAACCGGAATATGGTAACAGAAGCATTAAGCCTACCACTCCAAAGCAGAAATGGCAGTTCTTCCAAAAGACTTCTTATACAGTTTCCATCTACTGAATTTCAATGACAATGCTTTGGCCACACCATACCTATGGTAGAAGAAACTTGTCTAAGTAAGATACAATGCCATGGAATTGAACTCAGAATGGTGCTGCTGTTTCTGTGAAACAAAACTCTTGATCACATCCGCATACCCCCAACCAATTCATTCAATCTGGAAAATATGCTTTGGATTTGAACTGAAGACCTAATCTACAAGGTGGTACTGTAACATTTAATGCAGTCGGCTCATTTGACAAGAGTCTTTTATTATAGCACTGGGCCAACCAAAGCCTTGTGAGTGGATTAAGTAGGCAGAAACTCAAACAAGTCTGTTGTGTGTTTATATGTACATATATTCTTTGATTCTTTTACTTGTTTCAGTCATTTGACTGCGGCCATGCTGGAGCACTGTCTTTAGTTGAACAAACTAACCCCAGGACTTATTCTTTGTAAGGCTAGTACTTATACTATTGATCTCTTTTGCCGAACTGCTAGGTTACAGGCACATAAACACACCAATATTGGTTGTCAAGTGATGGTTGTGGTGGTGGGGGGGGGGACAAACACAAACACACACATATACAACGGGCTTCTTTCAGTTTCCGTCTATCAAATCCACTCACAAGGCTTTGGTTGGCCGAGGCTATAGTAGAAGACACTTGCCCAAGGTGCCATGTAGTGGACCTGAACCCGGACCCATATGGCTGGGAAGTAAGCTTCTTACCACATATTTCATATATGTGCAAGTGTATATATATATATATATATATATATATATATATATATATATAGGGTGGGTGAAAAGTAAGTAGGCATTAAATATTGGTTAATAAAATCCACATTCCTTTTGCAAATTTATTGAAACAAATGACACATGTTCTTTATTACATGGAAAAATGAAATAAATCTTCATATTTCAATGTCAGCTCCAGTGGTGTCAACCAGGTTCCTCAAACGGCCAGGGATGGAATGAACAACCAGCTGAAGGATGTCATCTGGGATATCATTGAGAACCTTCTGAATCCGTGTCTCCAAGTCCTCTCGGAGTGGTTGGCGTTAGGAAGGGCATCCAGCTGTAGAAACTCTGCCAAATCAGATTGGAGCCTGGTGTAGCCATCTGGTTTCACCAGTCCTCAGTCAAATCGTCCAACCCATGCTAGCATGGAAAGCGGACGTTAAACGGCGATGATGATGATGATGATGATGATATGGATAGTTTATCCTGTTCATGCTATTGTTTTAGCATCATCATGTGTTTGAGAATAAATTATTCCTGTATCTCTCATATATATATGTTTATATATATATTTATATATACACTCAATAAAACTATATAAAGAGACCCTCCGCAAAGTTTTCTCAAAACAATTTGAAAATCCTACACGACTAGGTGAAAAGCGCTTTATTTAATATGTGACATTAATAAAAATCTGTAAATGTACAAACATCCAGATTTCTGAGTACCTTAATTTTTTTCTATATAATTTCTGTACATCACCTCCAAACCTTCAAATGCACCAGCATGACAGCAGCCACTTGGCTGAAACACATAAATAAATAAATAAATATATATATACATACATATATATAATTACATATGTATATATATTTCATTTTTGGTTTTCAAAATTCTTTATGTGATTTTGTGTGTTGAAGCATATTCTGTTGTGTCTGGGGGGAGGGTCATTCTCTTTTAGTGCCTTATAATTTAGCACACTCACCGGTAAAATTTCCACTCATTTCCTTCTTTATCTTTCTAAAATTTTCTTTGTGTTTTGCAACCTTTTCAATAGTTTTTGACTCTGTCCATTATTCACACTGTGTTCTTTTTGTTTGTTTGTTTGTGTGCATGTGTGTGGGTCAGTGTGTGTGTGTGCATACACATCTATGTTATACATACATGTATGTCTGTGTATGCATTATATGTGTATGTGCATATGTATATATATGTATGTACATTTGCATGTATGTATTCTGCATATTCATTTTTTTCTGTGGCCATGTTTGTGTGTGTGTGTTTGCATGTGTGTGTGTGTGGGTATGTGTGTGTGTGTGGGTATGTGTGTGTGTGTGTACACCTCTGTCTCTTTGTGTGTGTATGTCTGAGTGTGTGTGTGTGTATGGGTTTTTTGCAACTATGTACTGTGTTTGTATGTATGGATGTGTATCTCCATATGAGTGGACGCGTGTCTCCATATGTGTCCTTGTGTGAAGTGAAGTGTGTGTGTATGTATGGTCATGTGTTTCAGTCTTCATTTGTGTATGTGTGCTTGTCTGTTCATATAACCTATGTACCTGTCCGTCTGTATGTCAATCTGTTTACTTTCATATCCATATGCCTACATATTCGTGCATACACATATACACACACCCACATACACACATCTATGTACATAACAGCCCACTAACTATTCTACTCTATCTGTATAAACTGTGGGTATGATATCTACTATGTATATTTCCTATTTAGTATTGGGGAAGTTTCATTTATGAGGACGTATTCCTGTATTTGTCTGAGTGTTGGGTCCTTTGGGTGCTTGGATAAGATGCGGATGTCAAGTTGACCCAGGTTGCTTCCATGCTGGTAGAATATGGAGGACTGTTTTTTGTCGTCATAATGTCTCAAATGTTCATTTAGTCATTCCACAATGCTCCTAGATGTCTCCCCTATGTATGTCATATTCATCTCTTTACAAGCACCTTCTATGCATCTTATGCTGTAAACTACATTTCTAGTTCTACAGTTAATGCCAGGGCTAATCCTACATACCATGCAGTTATCATTGGTGCATATGGTATTCTCAAAGGGATACATCCTACATAGTTGTGATCTGATGAAATTCTTTGGCTTTTCAACAATCTTAATGTTGAGTTTGGTCTCCTTTAGAGCTTTCCTAAATCTACGGGCTAGTTCTCCATGGGCTGTGGCCTCTACAAATATTACTCCTTGATATTTGTTGGTTTTATACCATGTTCACCCTGTTTGCTTTGTTGCAAGTTCTTCGTATCCTATTCCAGTTTTTGTTTCTATATCTAGGGCAGGTACCACTGATATCATTACATATAATGTTATCTAAATAGATAACATTATATGTAATGACCCACACACATGTGCACAAACAAACAAAAAGAACGCAGTGTGAACAACAGACAGAGTCAATAACTACTGAAAAGGTTGCAGGACTCAACGAAAATTTTAGAAAAATAAAGAAAGAAATGAGTGGAAATTTTACTGGTGAGTGTGTTAAATTATAAGGCACTAAAAGAGAATGACCCTCCCCCCAGACACAACAGAGTATATATGTATATATATATATATATATATATATATATATATATATATATATATATATATATATATATATATATACACATATATGTATATATACACACACACATATATATATCTATATACATATATATAAATACATATATATATGTATGTATATACATAGGCCAGTGTCTGCAATCAAATTGTTGATGTAAATTCGACAACATTTTCCTCTTCTTACATCACCATGAAGTGGATTCCACAAGACTAATTTGGATACTTCCAGTTCAGGGTGGCACATGCACTGCCTTTGCCTGATCTTGCTAAACCTGCCAAAAGTTAGCAAGATCAGGCAAAGACAGTGCATGTGCCACCCTGAACTGGAAGTATCCAAATTAGTCTTGTGGAATCCACTTCATGGTGATGTAAGAAGAGGAAAATGTTGTCGCACTTACATCAACAATTTGATTGCAGACACTGGCCTAGGATGTATCCAGAACCTCAAGGTAGTAATGTTGCACTGAGAAGTTTGGTGGATGGACTTGTTGCTGTGGAATAGGTTGGAATCCAGCCATAATGATAATAATAATAATAATAATAATACCTTCGTGCCGGTGGCACGTAAAAGCACCTACTACACTCTCGGAGTGGTTGGCGTTAGGAAGGGCATCCAGCAGTAGAAATTCTGCCAAATCAGATTGGAGCCTGGTGTAGCCATCTGGTTTCACCAGTCCTCAGTCAAATTGTCCAACCCATGCTAGCATGGAAAGCGGACGTTAAACGATGATGATGATGATGATGATACATATATGTATATATATATGTTTGTAGCCAGCCCACTTATGCGTACCTTTCCTTCATTGGACACTAAACTTGGCTTGCGAAGACCTGTTGGGGCAAGTGAAAACGAAATCGTGATGGCACCTGTACCAGTGGAGCGCTAAGAGCACCATCCGAGCATGATCGTTGCCAGAGCAGCTGTCTGGCTTCCGTGCCAGTGGCACATAAATAGCACCATTTGAGCATGATCATTACCAGCACCGCCTTCCTGGCATTTGTGCCGGTGGCATGTGAAAAGACATTCGAGTGAGGTCGTTGTCACAGTGCTGCTGGACTGGCTCCTGTGCAGGTGGCACATAGAATACACCATTTTGAGCATGGCCATTGCCAGTACCGCCTGACTGGCTTTCGTGCTGGTGGTACGTAAAAGCACTCACTACACTCTCAGAGTGGTTGGCGTTAGGAAGGGCATCAAGCTGTAGAAACTCTGCCAAATCAGATCGGAGCCTGGTGCAGCCATCTGGTTTGCCAGTCCTCAGTCAAATCGTCCAACCCATGCTAGCATGGAAAGCGGACATTAAACGATGATGATAATGATGATATATATATACATATATATAAATACATATATATATATGTATGTATATACATATCTGTATACATATATATATATATATATATATATATATATATATATATATATATATATATATATATATATATATACATATATATAAATGCATATATATATGCATGTATATACATATAATATATGTATATATATATATGTGTGTATATATATATGTGTGTGCATATATATATGTGTGTGTGTATATATATATATATATATATATATACATGTAATAAGGCTCAAAGTTATGTGAATAAGAAGCAAGTAAGTAGCAAGCATGTCAAGGTATTAATGCAAAACGGTGGCTCCATTTAATCAAACAATGCAAGCATTACATCAATTTGAAATACAATGCCATCTTCAGTTGCAATATACAAATTTTCAACAGTCAGGGTATTCTATTATAATTTTTAGCAAATATTTCACCAGAGCTACAGAAGGAAGGAATTCCATGCCACTACTAATGTGGCAGAATAAGCTTAAAAAGAAACAACTACAATTTTGGAATGGCAGAAGTGGAGACACTGAGGGAGTCTTGAGATTGGTAATTTAGCTACAATTTTTATCTATCCTGTTATCATCATCAAAAGATCTAATGCTGCTAGTATTAAGACACCAGGATTTGACTTAAATTCTAGTTGCTGGTCATAAATTGATATTGTTTATTTATTCTCTCAAATCCTAATTCCCTATGGCTATATTCACTTGACCACATGAATAAAACAAATCTCAGAGGAAGTAATTTAGATAGTGGTAAATGCCCAGAAAAATAGGTAGGGTGGGGGTGACATAAATTTTTTATTCCATTTGATGTTGGGGAAGTTGTTCCAGTGGTCACAGAGTCTCCAGATGAAATGGGACAGTGGAGTTTTTCCTACCCCTGCTCCTGATGGAGTTCATACGCTGTGTATACCTTCCCTTACATACATACATACAAACATGCATGTATGCATACATACTTGCATACATGTATGTATGTATGTATGTATGTATGTATGTATGTATGTACATATGTATGTACATATGTATACATTACACAACCTTTTATCACTCACCTCCTTTACTTATCTCTATCATTCATACTGCCTGCATAAAGAGTGATAGTATTGGACTTGACTATTACAAACACCCATACTACATTCCTTATTCATCAAGATGCCAATGTATAAGAGGTTGTGTCAGATTCGTTTGTGCCCAGTATCCACACTTTCTGTCTCTACACACCATTATATTTACTTTCTGTATCTACACACTACTACTGTAAATTCTCACTCTCTTTAGAAGTGAAGTAATAATTCATTTTTATTATATGTACAAAGTCAGCAATTTTGTGGAGAGCTAGATGGTCAATTACATCAACCCCAGGGCTCAACTGGTGCTTATTTTAGTTAACATGCTGTTTACCATTGTAAAAAACATAAAGATAAATTGTCCTGAAAAATGAAAGCAAATTGCGATAGAAACTGGAAGTGATGACACAATATACTAAGGTAACAAAGTGGGACTAACAATGATTTATTTACAACATATCTTAATGAGCATGTGCAGCAAAACAAATTTAGAGATTGTGAAAAACTATTCACAATTCTCATTTCATGCATCAATGAATGTCATGTTTCCCTATAAATATGATTATTTTAATCTTATATAAAATATATGTCCTTGGATTTGGCACTCCAGAGCGACTTCAAATGCGTCTTCATCATTGCCGACTTGCCCTGCCTTATTCTTGAGGCAGATTTCCTCCACCACTTCTCACTCCTCACGGATGTTCATATGCAGCTGTCAAACATTTCAGTCATTTTCTCAAGGGAAGAGATTTCACTATATTTACAGATCATAAACCTCTTACTTTCACCTTACATTCAACATCGGAGAAATACTCACCTAGGGAGACATGGCATCTTCATTTTTATCTCACAAATTTCTTGCAAAATCTAGCATATCTCCGGCTCCTGTAATGTAGTTGCTGATGGTTTATCACATCTTCCAGTCTTTTCATTGTCGTCTACTTCAACTGACTTGATCACATTAGCTAACAACCAACCTCCTTTGGCTTCATTGAACACTTCATCTGCTGAATTTGCAAATTGCAAATTCAAGCACCTGCCTTTGTCAACTACTGACCGAAATATTTTATGTGATGTTTCTACATGTTCGCCTCATCCTTTCATTCCTGAATTTTATTGGATTGTTTTTAGTGCTTCGCACACCTTGTCAAATCCTGGCATAGTGGCTTCAGTAAGGCTTATTATGGCTCATTGTTTCCAGCTCATCCTTATTATGGACACTTGTTTCCAGCTCATCCATATTGATTTGGTTGGTCCTTGGCCAGTTAGCTGAGAATTCACTTATATATTTACATGTATCAACCACTTTTCACATTGACCTGAAGCCATCCCTCTGTTCGATATCAGCTCAGAATCAGTGACACATTCCCTCATATCAAGCTGGATACTGACCATGGGAAGCAATTTGAATCCCAACTTTTCCATCAACTTTCTAAGCATCTAAGGAGTTCACCATATCTGGATGACTAGTTATCATTCAGGCTTGGATAGCATGGTGGAATGGTTCCACTGTCAATTAAAGGCATCATTACATGCCTATCCAGATCCTCATCGATGGAGTGAATACCTGCCTGTTGTTCTTTTGGATTGTCACTCATCAGTGAAAGAAGATTTTGGACACTCCTGCTGAACTTCTCTACAGTTCACCATTATCTCTATCAGGCCAAATGTTGGCACCTGAGGACTTATGTACATAGACTGCATACTTACTTCATGGATCTTCCACCAATGTCTTTTCAACATGAGACTGTTCTTGCTGCTGTTCCAGCAGACATTGCTACTTGGACTCTTTAGGGATGACTCTGTGAGAGGTCCTCTCACACGACCATGTAAAGGACCTTACCGTGTCCTTTCCAACACTGACAAACTTTTCACCATAGACATTAATGGGAGAAAAGAAACTGTCTCAATTGACAGGGTAAAACAGGCTTTTACAGACACTCTGACACCAGAGCCACATACCCACCTCACAAACACTGTTCACCAACATATGCTACACCTTCATATTCACTATCTTCACAATTGCACACATCGTCCCTGCCTCCATCTACATACTACAACTCGCACTGGTCATGTACACAGGTCCACCAAGCTGTGCAAAACTATCTATATCTGAACTAGCTGATATTGTGCAAACTGTGAACTTGTTTTACCACATGGAATTACCTTTTGTGCATGTTTTCATTTTTGCTTTGCTGTGTTAATTTTTGCTGTATTACTTTGCTTGTTGTTCAGCATTTTGCATATTTTCTTTCATATATTTTTTCTGTTCCAATTTCTTTCCGGTCCTCCATCACGGAGTGTTGACTTTTTCGACTGGTCGTCGAAAGGGGGAGTATCTGTAGCGAACCCTACCAGAGAGAAAGGGAAACAAACAAGAGTTGCGTTTCCTACTTCACTACAGGATATTCTGGAATAGGGTGCAACTTCTGGTAGGAATGCTGATAGGTGGCATTACCACTGGTTGATATAAAAAGCAAAGTACTGCAAAAATTCTCCCTCTTCCTCTTCTTGCTTTGCCTTGCTTCTTCCGCTTGTTGCTTGCCATGCATAACACCACAACATAGAACATGCCATTCACAAAACCCACATGCTGGCTGACTATTAAATCAGGCGTGGCTGTGTGGTAAGAAACTTGTATCCCAACCACATTGTTCCAGTTTCAGTCCCACTGCATAGCACCTTGGGCAAGTGTCTTCTACTATAGCCTTGTGCTGACCACAGCCTTGTGAGTGGATTTGGTACACAGAAACTGAAAGAAGCCCATCATATATATATATATATATATATGTATGTATATATATATACTAGCAGCTAAGCCCAGTTTCACCCGGTCTGTTTGGATGATGTGTCTGTGATCGTTTTCGGTTAGGCATAATCTATAACAATGTTTCTCAGCCTTATCATTTCGGGTCCCCTGTTTCGATTGGAGCCTCCAGCTGTATAAAAATTTCCTGACCACCCGACCCTTGTCAGAAAACAGCTTCAGGAGTTGTGAAGAACAAATTTGTATGTAGTCTCTTTCTGAGAGCTATGCTATTGGACCTCTGTCTAATCATTAAAACATTGGGCGATCTTTTGATATGGGAACACACGACTGTCACTTATAAACCACGTGTTTATTTACATTTTTGAAGATGATCGTTGGTTTCCGTAAAAAAAATTATCATTTTTTTTTTAATATGGGGTTGGGGGGAAAGGGGATCTTTTGTAGTCGGTGTGAAAGCGAAAGAGACAGAGAGAGCATGATTGTATGAGTGAAGTTCTTTTGAAGTTGGCATGAAGCAGAAGAATTGATGTACATGCGTGCATGTGTGTGTGTGTGTGTGTGTGTGTGAGAGAGAGTGTATGTGTGTGTGTGTTTGATGGGGTGTGTGAGACAGAATGTGTGGTGTGTATGTGAATTGCTTTTGTTAGTGTGTGTGAAGAGACAGAGAGAGTAATGTTGCTGGTGTGTGTGTATGTGAGAGAGATAACGGAAATTTTTTATTCACTTTTTGTAGAGAGTGAATGTGTGAGTGATTGACAGAGAGAGAGAGAGGGAGGTTATGTGTGTATGTATGAATGGCTTCAGTGACACACACACATACGCACACAGGTTGTTATGTATGTATGTATGTATGTATGTATGTATGTATGTATACATAGATGTATGTATCTATGTATGGCCAAGAGAGAGTTAACTGAAATTTTTTTATTCACTTTTTGTAGTGAGTGAATGTGTGATTTTCTCGATAAGTATGGGGGCTAAGAAAAAATACAAACCGCATTCCAATCTATGCACCTGTCTTCACATGTGTACCATTTTTCACGTGAATCCACTCAGCCGTTTGGCTGTGAACCTCAAGACAAGAAAGAATGCAATGATCGCCCATGTCCAATTTATATTATAGATATACACATACAGACACATATATTTATTTATGTCTGTGTCTTTGTTTCCCCCCTCCCCTATCATCGCTTGACAACTGATGTTGGCATATTTATGTCCCCGTAACTTAGTGGTTCAGCAAAAGAGACCAATAGAATAAGTACTAGGCTTACAAAGAATAAGTCCCAGGGTCAATTTCTTCGACTAAAACCTTTTACAGCATGGTTACAGTCAAATGACTGAAACATGACAAATAAAAGAATATGTACATTCAAACTGTGGCCAGCAGAACTTTCTGAATGGCATGCTTGAGAAAAAAATTTGAATTTTTTTAATAGTGCTACCTACCTGATAATGAATCATGTTTCATGCGGTCTGCATCTCAAAAATGATTGTCCATACATTGATCATGTCACACAGATTGTTTACATGGGATGTCAGTCGTCACTTTCTATCACAATTTAGTTCTCACTTAGTTTCTATCGCAATTTAGCTTCATTCACTTGGACAATTTACATCCTTTTTACAATGGTAAATTACATGTAAACCTTTATTTTATCCATTCTGAAAGCAAAGTCTACCTCAGAAACATAAAACCAGAAGAAATTATGCCAAGTATTTTGTCTGGCATAGTAATGATTCTACTAGCTAACGAGCTTTATGGTTTCAAATTTTGACAAAAGGCTAACAATTTTAGGGGGAGTGTATTAGTCGATTACATCGACACCAGTACTCAGCTGGTACTTATTTAATAGACCCTACCCCCACCCCTGAAAGGATGAAAGGCAGAGTTGACCTCGATGGAATTTGAACTCAGAACGTAGAGACGGACGAAAAACCGCTCAGCGTTTTGTCTAGGGTGCTAACAATTCTGCCAATTTGCCGCCTTTAAAAGTGGAGTAATAATGGTTTCAAATTTTGGCACATGGCCTGCACTTTTGGGGGAAGGAGTAAATCGATTACATTGACCCCAGTGCTCAACTGGTACTTATTTTATCGATCCCAAAAGGCAATGTCGACCTCGGCAGAATTTGAGGCTCAGAACATAAAAGACAAACGAAATGCCGCTAAACATCCTGTCAGTGTGCTAACGATTCTGTCAGTTCGTTGCCTTTAAAAGTGAATTCATAATGACAACTATTTACAACAAAAACATTTACAAGAACGACAGTCACAGTAAGAACAACATTAACTGCAACATCAACAACAGTGACACCACTACAGCTAGAGCATTAACAACAACAACAACAACAACGTAAACATTAACAATAACTAAGAACAACAGCAGCCGCAACAAGAGTAACAGCTACCACAATGGTAACGGCAGCAAAAACGGTAAAAACAACAGCAACAACAATAATGACAACAGCAGGGACGAAAATAGTAACAATAACAGCAGCCGCAACAACAACAACAACAACAACAGTAGCAGTAACAATAACAACAATAGTAGAAACAATAGCAGTAGCAGAAACAGTAACGAAACCAACAGCGGTAGCCACAATTGTTGTTGTTGTTGTTGGCACTCCGTCGCTTACGACGTCGAAGGTTCCAGTTGATCCGATCAACGGAACAGCCTGCTCGTGAAATTAACGTGCAAGTGGCTGAGCACTCCACAGACACGTGTACCCTTAACGTAGTTATCGGGGATATTCAGCGTGACACAAGGTGTGACAAGGCTGACCCTTTGAATTACAGGCACAACAGAAACAGGAAGTAAGAGTGAGAGAAAGTTGCGGTAGAAGAGTACAGCAGGGTTCGCCACCATCCCTTGCCGGAGCCTCGTGGAACTTTAGGTGTTTTCGCTCAATAAACACTCACAACGCCCGGTCTGGGAATCGAAACCGCGAATCCGCTGCCCTAACCACTGGGCCATTGCGCCTCCACTGACACAATTGTAAGGATAAAGGATAAAGCATTTTCTCTCGTTAAT
Source organism: Octopus bimaculoides (assembly GCF_046866305.1). Lineage (NCBI taxonomy): Eukaryota > Metazoa > Mollusca > Cephalopoda > Octopoda > Octopodidae > Octopus > Octopus bimaculoides. The sequence continues at coordinate 33,718,412 of NC_142944.1, read as the reverse complement.
TGAGACAGTTCTCAGTAACACCGTCACATAAAGCTCCGTCCCTAGTCATACAGATTCACAGGGCCAGTTTCCCGGGTTTCTGTGGTGTATTGTTAAATTTTGACAGGTGAGTGGACTGAAGTAACGTGAAACGAAGTGTTTAGCTCAAGAACACAATGCATTACCTAGTGCAGGAATCGAAACTACAATGTTACAATCATGAGTCCACTACCCTAACTACTAAGTCACGCGCCTCCACAGCGATAACGATAGTAAAAGCAACAGCAACCACAATAACGTTTGCTGTTTTATATTCAAGTCGTGTTTAATCAGCACATTATATATGTCAGAGGTTATCTTTCATTATTCTGGGGGTCGATAAAGAAAGTATCAGTCCATACACAGCAACGTTTCGAAAGGAGCCAGTGAGGCGACTAATTTACCGTGGACAATAAATTTCTTTCCGGCAGAGACACAAGTTCTGAGATACAGGGTGAAGGAGTTAGTCGATACTACCGACCCTAGAACTGGACTGGTATATTATTTTATCGTCACTAAAATGATAAAAGACAATGTTGGCTTGGGCGGAATTTGAACTCAGAACACAACTTAATTAAAAACCGTAAGGCATTTTATCAAACGATCTCACGATTCAGCCAAATTGAGAAGGTTTTCGACTTTTAAAAAAAATTTATGCAGCACATAGCCATGCACGATGACTCATGTGAATGATAAATTATATTTTGTTTACTCGGAAACATCAATAAAGAGAAAGAAGACGACAAGCTGATAGAACCGTTAGAGTGACAGTATTTCTTCTGGCTCTTAATGTTCAAAGTTCAAATCCTGCCAAGGCCAACTTTGCCATTCTTTCTCCGAAGTCGATAATATAAAGTATCAATAACATACTTAAGTCGACGATATCGACTAACCCAGCCCCTCAGTATTGCTGGTCATGTGCCTAAGGGAGGACAAAGAAGAAAATCCCTCGCAAATTTTGTTAGGGAGTGGATGGAGTATGTTGACAAAGTGGTGTGTCAGTTTGAGAACAGCTAATGTACTGCCATCGATTCTCTCTCTCTCTCTGAAAAATTAGCGCTGTCCAAGCTAGAAGGGGATGAACTCCGCTCCAAAACCACCTCTCTCTCGTTTAATAATGGTTAAGACATGCCGTATGTCACGATAGTGCGTTCACCCCACCCCTAAAACTCGACTAGCAGATTGGCGGAATCGTTAGAACGTCAGATGTATTTTGCAAATTTTACTTACGACTATTTACGTCCAGAGTTCAAATACAGCTGCACTAGACTTTGTCTTGCAATTTTTCCTTGGTTGATAAAATGAATAGTGAATGATGAGTCTAAATAATGGAATGGGTCTAAAATCTTATAAAGCATCCTAGATGTAAATGCAATCAAAACACACACAAAAAAAAACTGAGAAATGTATCATTAAAGAATGTATACGAATGGTCGGCAAACTTCTTATATAACATCGACCCTTACATGGAATCATTGATAACTTACACCCATACAGTGTAAATTTCTAAAATAAAAATAAGAAACAGTTTATTGGAAAAAAATTTGATCCAAAAGCAATAATTCCTTCATTCTTTTGTGTGATTACCTTGCCACTTTAGTCCAACCAGCTCTTTGATATTGTCCATCCATTGCTTTCTGTGCATGCTTCTTGATTTACTACTCTCCCTTCCATGATTAATGTCTTCGAAACCTCTGCTCTTTTGAATATGGCCGTAATAGATGAGATTTTTGTTTGTCGTCTTTCACCTAATTTATCCGATGATTCTTGTAAGAGACTCGTAACATTCTCCTATACATCCACATTTCAAACTCATTGATTATGTTCTCTTCAGATTTGTTCAGAGTTCATGCTTCACAATCATAAATGCTCGCACTAGCCTTGTTTTTAACGTAGGCACTTTATTTGGTTCAGATGTTAAGCTTTTCCGCGGACGTTCTTACCATGGCTAACCGTGTTCAAATTTCTTACGTGTAGCTTTTTCACAGTGTCATTATCACTTTTAAGAAAGATTTAAAGAAATTAAAATTCAGTTCACTTATATTGATATAAGGCAGAAATATGTGTTTTGGTGAATATCAATGGTTATTATATAAATATTTGGCTGGAAATTAGTGAGGCAGCTGCATTCTTCTAGATTCAGTTCGCCAATAATTCAGTACCTTTAATTCTCAAATTCGTTTCACGTGTTTATCGATAGTCACATAGACCCACTATCACCATTAAGGTTAATACTGACCCCTGATGTAACTACCATAAAGTATGCCCGATGCACCACTGACTGCACGAGGTCACACACGCGAGGAAGGCAATAATAGATTAAAATCGATCGCGTCCTTGACAATTTTATTTCATCAACAACCCTGGAAGAATAAATGGCAAAGTCAAAGCATCAGCTGGATTCGAACTCACACTGCTACATTGCAAAAAGGACGTAACTGTTTATATATATGAGACTGTATCTTATAAATCGATTTCCAGGTTATTACTAGTACCCTTATGTTTATCGACTCCGGAAGAAGGAAATGCAAAATTCGTCCCTAGCGGGATTTGAAATCAGAATATAAAGCTACGTGGGTAGAACAGCGCACTGTAGCGAGGCCTAATAAAAGCTACCCTATTTATTTTGCCACATTAACACTGGTTACAAATTACGTAGGTGTGGTACAGGAATGGCTGTCAGATAGGCAAGCAGGCAGAGAGAAAGGGTTTGGGTGGGTAAAGAGAGAGAGAGAGAGAGAGGTGGGTCTGTTTGGATATAGGTAAGAACAGGTAGGTTGGGATAGGGAAGTGTAGGTAAATAGAGTATAGGACGGCAGGTAGATGATAAGTAAAAGAAAAGTAGGCAGATATGTATATATAGGTAGGTAGGTAGGCAGGCAGGTAGCAGAGAAGATAGAGAGAAGATAAAATATGTGAAGAAAAACAAACAAGACACACAAGTAGGTAAAATGAATAAAGATGCACTGAATAAGATTATTATTATTATTATTATTACTTTATTGACTTCAATGTTTTGGGCCCTTGTGGTCAATGGAAGAAATCGTCATTATTATTCCTGTCGTTGTCAGTGATAATGGACAAAACGATACTCCAAAGTCGATTTTCAGCATCCATAAGTGAGATACTATATAGATGCATTCAAAAAGAGAAACATGACAACCTTTGCGAGGGAAGAAGTGAGCAGCTAAAAACAAAAACAAAATAAAACTTTAAAGGATTCGTCCTTCACAAGAAACCATATTTGCCTTTCTCTTCCCTTTACCCTTTCAAAATCTCTGCTGCCCTCTCCTCCACCAACGTCCACTTCTTCTCCGTCTTCTTCCTTTATTATTTTTCCTGCCTTTCCTCATCCTCTTTATCAGTATCCTTCCCCTCCTGCTCCTACGTGTTCCTTACATCTTTTATTTTCTTTCTTTCTTTTTTCCTCTTTACTGTCTGTGTCTGATACTCTTTCCTTCTCCCGCCCTACCTTTTTCTTTTCTTTCACCTCTGGTCGGTCGTATGTTTATTCTTTCATTATTGCTGTTGCAGTTACCCGCCCACCGGCCGTACTCCCCCACTTCCCTCTCACTATCAGTATTTCTGCCTGACAGCTGTTCCCTCCCACCTTTCCTCTTTTCTCCCGCCTCCCCTTCAACCTTTATTATTTTTTTACCTTCGTTTCCTCCCACACTCACTTACTCTCCTCTCCTTCTGTCTTTCACCCTCTGCTTTCTTATCATTGACTCTCTCTCTATCTTCTTACATCCTTTTTTACTATTCTACCTTCACCCTCCTCCCTCTCTCAGTTAATACTTTTATTTCACACACGCTTACGCTTGCTTTTCTCTCTCATTCTCCTTTTCGTTTTATTCACAATCTCTTTTCTCTCTCTTCCTCTTTTACCTCTCTACCTATTTATTTCACGTTCTCTCTCATTTCTGCTTCTATCTATGTTGTCTTTCTCTCTAATATAGATACCTCTCTCTCTCTCACAAACTATATCTTTTAAACTTTTTTCTATCGCCTTCCCACACTCCTTCTCTCTCAGATACACACACACACACACCGTCTACCTCCACACATACACTCTCTCTAGTTAACTTTACCAATTTCGCACAGTACCATCAAGGTGTTCCTTCTTCGAACTCTACCGTTTCACAACTCCAGCTGTTTTCTCTTCCCGTCTCACATAATTTACTTACTATGCGCAAATAAATATCACACACACACACACACAGGCTACGTGTAAAGAAAACCTCTACAACACACTCATATGTATACATACATATATGTATGTATGTATTTCTTTTACCTGTGTAGAGAACGAGTATTACTTACACAAACGGTAGATCGTTAAAATATCATCACGTGTATGCGTGTATAGATCTAATGGTTTTCATATAGGGTGTTTAGTCAGCTACATAAAACATACACAGAAATCAGGGCAACAAATTATTAGCGCGCGCACGCACACACACATATGTACCCTCAAAATTCTGGTAAACAAATATACATAGCTTTATATACGCACACAAATATACACACTTTTGCTTGCTTCGTCATTCTACTTGTATCAAATCAAATACATAGACACGCTCACAAACACACGAACACGTGTATATGTGTATTAAAATATGAATCCATGTGTGTATATATATATATATATATATATATATACGTATATGCAACTTATGTTTATATGTACATGTGTGCGTATGAATGCATATACAGCGGGTATACTTTCACACACGCATGCACAATATATATTATGCGCTAAATTCTGCATAAAATATTGCTAAGTGTGTGTGTGTCTAATTTTGTGTATATTTTATATACATGTAGGTTCAAATATACGTGTGTATAATTTATAGATATGCGTGTGGATATATACATATATGTAAAATTTCTTTTGCTTTTCACTTTTATTTCTTTATAATTATAAATGTGTGTGTGTATATACATATATATATAGGTATGTTTGTGTGTGTGTGTTTCTATATAGTTGCTACCCTTCCCTCGCCTCTCTCATGGTGTGCTCCAAATCAACAGGAAGCGTGCATGGTTAAATTGTGCCGTGGCTGACCCATCTATCATACCAAAATAGGCTAACAAGTTACGGAAGGCTAATAGAAACAAAATTATCACCCCCTCTACCTCTGCCGTCACTCTTTTTCTTCTTTTTTTTTCCACACACACGCACACACACACACATACATACATCCATGCATGCATACATACATACATACACACATCTACATATGGCTGTATGTATATGTTTTCTCTTATTTTTCTTTCTTTCATATTCTTTTTCCTGTCTTTCTTTCTTTCATTCTCTCTTCTCTTTCTGTCTGACCTCTCTCTCTCCACCTTCTCTGTCTAACTGTCTGTGTCTCTTTCTCTCCATCACACACACGTTCTCTCTCTCTGTGTTTGTCTTTCTCTCTCTTTCTTTCCCTCACACACATTCTCTTTTTCTCTCTCTTCCTCTCATACAACTCACACGCGCATTCTCTCTCGCTCTCTCTTATCTCTATTTCTTCCTTCCATCCATCTTTTCTTTCCCCGTTTCATCAGAATGTCTTTACTTTGCCTTATTTTTTCTTCTTGCTTTCATGTATTTTATTTTTCGTTTTATTTTTTTGTGTGCGTGTGTAAACATGTATGCGTACATCTGTATGCGTCTGTTTGGGTGTGTGCGCGTGCGTAATTACGTGTTTGCGCGCGCGCGTGTGTGTGTACATGCTTGTATGTGGTTGAAACATGTTAAAACTAAACTAAACAACAAACTAGTATGGAATAATCTATTAACCTTATTCCGTAATGCAAACCTTTTTTTAGCTCTTCATCTACGTTAAGCCACCTATTTCATGAATTCTTCAAAAGCTAATGGGCTGGACAAATTGCGTTACAAGAGTTTCATGTTCTTCCTTCCTCCATTCATTCATTTCTGCCTACTATCCTTTTTTATTTTTTTTTGCATCTTTTCTCTCGTTCTTCCTTTCTTTCTCACCTCTTTATTCCTACCTTTTATTTTCAAGTTTATTTTCTTAAAGAATACTCCGTTCATTACCAAAAAAATAAACTCAGTCTCGCAATGAACTTCGTTTATCTTAATATTTTCCGATGTAAAATCCAATTTTATTTATTTATTTATTTATCCGACAATCTTTCGTTTTATGTACATGTCGGGCAAGGTGAAAAAGTTAACCAACTGTCAAACACGGTTACACAGTAAACCACACCCTTCGTTTCATAGACTCTAATGATGCAACACGATTATATGTGCACACAACAAAAGAGATACGCAGTTTCATCAAAATATCTCATCATGCATGGAACTTTGGGTACTGGTGTACTTAGTCTCCAAAGGCAGGAGTCTATGTCTCATCAGGTGGTGAAGCAGCTCTGCAGGTGTTTCAGCCTCTTCCACCACAACATCAGAACTGCTCAGGGACACCCACCAATATAGGCAACAAAACTCAAGCACAGCAGCACAAGCTTCATTGAACTAGATTTTGTAACTCTGGGCCAGATGTTTCTGTCATCCACAATGTTTGTTTTTGTTGCACCATTCATCCTCTCTCTTGAGCCAAATATAATAACTTGCTTTCTCAGTAGCTTCTGACAATTTTCTAGCGACAACCTTTCTCTCCTTTGCAACCACTTCAAGACACTTGAGCATCAAATGAACTCTGGTTCCAACAAATCCTATTCACAGAGTTTAACCAACTCATTATATTTTCTGTCTTTCTTGAGAAAAGCATCTTCAATGTTCAGTTCCCAGAGAATGGTCAGTTTTACTATCTTTATTGCCTTCCTTTCCTTGTGCAGAAATCTTTCTAAAAAATGAAGACTGTGTGGTTTACCTTATCATGGTTTTGAGGTTATTTTCCTCTCAATTTATTGTCCACCATTATATAACCATAAAAATAAAAGCTCACCATTTACTTATTGTTGTGAAAATAATTTGCATTTTTCATAACTTTGTATCTTTAACCAAGATAGTTTACTCTGTTTCGTGGAGAAACTCAAGCTTAGTCTTATTGTTATTAAGCCCAAGTCAACCACAATACAGCAGAATTATGATCAAAGGTATCCCAGCCATGCCCATCCTGTTCAATAGGCATTATATTCTCCAAATTACATTTTTCTTTATTGTTTTTCAACAGTGATGCATGAAGCCCTGTACAGGTTATCAGAGAAAATTCCTCCCTGCATTTAGACATGACTCTTTACATTCAAAGTTCAAATCTTACCCTGATCAACTTTGCCTTTCATCCATCTGGAGTCAATAAAATAAAGTATCAGTCCAATACTGGAATCATCGTCATCATCAACTAACCCTCACCTCTTAAAACAGCTGGCCTTGAATCTAAGCTGGAAATCATTATTGCATATGGTCCTTATTTAAGATGAAAGTTTATGATTAGTTGTGACTCACCAGTGCAGTGGCTACCAAACTGTTGCAACAAGATATGTCCCAATACCAAGAAAAGTTTACCAAATACTACAAATATTCAAAGATGGCTGGTGGACACACGACAGTCAAAACACTGTGGCTATAACAACTATCTTGAATACACCGCTCTCTCTGGATACATTACTAATTATTAGGAGTAATTTCTCATCTCAGAACTTCAAACTGAAAGTCTGGATATAAAAGTCTTTGATAATTATATTTCCTTTATCAAATAAAGTAGTTCTCAATAACAAAATAATGAAGATGGAGAACATCTTACAATGTAAAAATGGAAAACTTTAGTGCATTGGAAGATGTTCTCATTCTCTTCATTATTTTATTCTACTTCTTTATCACAAAACAAACTACAACACTTTTCTTCCAAGTACTCAATAATTTTCTTTAAGAACATTGGACAAAATGCATTCAATCATTATTTGTTCTGGTTCTTTATATTCTAAGTTTGAATCCTGCCAAGACCAATTTTGCCTTTCATCCTAGTAGGGAACATTAAAATAAAGGACCAGCCAAATACAAGAATTCATGTAATCAAACGTTTTCCTTGCTTGCAATTTCAGGTCTTGTGCCAATGTTAAAAGCAATATATATACTAGACTGCCCATTGGGTCACCAGAAAAGTGAGTTTCCCAGCAACAGAGTTTTGTTTTGTGGGCTTTTTTTTCTTTTCCAGGTTATTTTGCATGCTTTCAACAAACGTGACATCAAAATCACATGCAAATGGCTCCTTCCCCACCCCAAACGAAAGATTTGGCTGCTATTTCTTGCACAGCCTGCTACCACGTAAGAGGTATTTTGGATCTTTTATAGCAAATAGCAGTTATGTGGTAGCAGGGCATGCTAGAAATAGCAGCCAAATCTTTGGAAGTGAGATATGTTGCATGCACTCGAAAAAAACCTATGTAAAAAAATTTATTTCACACCGAAGTTATGAACAGGTGTGGGGTCTATAGACTGGCATCTGTCACAGCTGCACACCACTTTCCGAACACTTTCCCTGGTAACTTTAGGGTCCACCTTCATGGCCAGGAACAGGGTCCTGTCTACACCCATATGGTGCATGCTGTGCAGCCTCCTCAGCTTTGAGCCCTCCAGGTGACATGCTGCAGCCACTACACTCTGTACATACTCTGCCACCTCCAGCCAGGGTTTTTTCACCCTGGTTAACACATCTGCCTTATTCTTTTATGAGGGCACAAACACTACTTGTAGTTTCAAGCCAAACTCAGTGGCCAGCTCTCTGAGTATTCCTAACCGCTGCTTCACTATCATTTCCGCAGATTCTCCTCTGATTGCTGATCACTGATGCCACCCACCCTCTTACTGTGGCCAAATCAGTTCGAATTTCCAATATGTGCAGCCTCCATCTCAGCGCCAAGTTCACACCCTTTAGCATGGCATCCAGTTCAGCCACATTGATGTGGCAGCAATCATCCTTTAAACCGAGCCATGCTGCATCTTCCACCTCTACACCCCCCACTTTCAGGATGACACCTATAGCGATGCTACTTGCATCACACCAAACAACCCCCATTTTGTTTCAGGCACATTCCAGCTGCCTCTCACTGGATCCTCTGCTCTCACTCTCTCCAAAACGTCTTGCATCATGGCAGTTGTCTTCTCCCCAACTTTATTGCTCCACTTTACTCCTTTGGCTCACCCCTTGATGAAGCTGCATGCTGTCCAGAGCCATCCTGCAATTGAGTAGGGTCCCACTAGCTTTCTACACAATGAGAAGAGTTCTCACCTATTCATATCTTTGCTCAGGTCCAGAATTTCATTTCCTCAGCAAAAGACAAGCTTGCCCTTCTTATCTCTTTCAATCTTGAGCCCCAGTGCAGCACCTCCTTCTATAGCCTCTCGCAGTTTGGTAGTCAGCCCAAACTTCTTAGTTGAGTAGCTGGATAACATCCTATAGATTTCGGACAGGTCTTTTCATAGGCATCAACATCAACCTTCTCACTCCTAACTCCTGTATGTTCTGAAAATGTAATTTTCTCAAATAAAGTGCACAAATAAAGTGCAATTGTCTTCTCTCCTGGTGCTGTACAAACATTTAATGTGGTTTTAGAGTCAAGTTTTGGCTGCTATTTTTAGCGTGGTGGTATCTCTTAGATACCATAAATTATAATTTATATATATATATATATATATATGAGAAAGAATCTTTGGATGCTGGACCTCACGAAATGACAAGAGATCAGACGTGGTGATTTACTGTACTTAATAAGACATGTTAAGCTGAGTAAAATTGCTGTCTTCCAGTCCACTCTGTGGGGTGGTTGGTGTTAGAAAGGGCATCTGACCATAAAAACTAGGCCAAAACAGACTCAGTAGTCTTCTACCTGGCCAGCACCTATCAAACTGCCCAACCCATACCATCATGGAAAGAGGACATTCAACAATGACGATGGTGGTATATATATATCATTTAATTTACAGTCTTATATATATATAGGTTTATTGATGTTCATACTTCCTATTAACATTCTCTTCGTTTCTTCTATTTAACAGAAGGTCCTCTCCGTATAACAATAGATTAATTTTTTTGATACCAACCAACCAACTGACCAACTAATCTGAAACCAACTCTAGTCCAGTAACAGGAACTTCCTGATTTAAAGTGATCTAAATTACAGAATTTCATGTTTATTTATGCTTTAAACTCCAGCTTAATAATGAAAATTATTCTAAAAAATCCTTTGAAACAAAGGTCACTTTTTCAATAGAAATATGATAGCAAAAGGGTTAAAGTGATTTTAATTAAAACCAACCCTTAAAATGTCGTGTTAATTTAAGTTTCAAATACCAACTTAATAATAACAAAGCTATTTTAATAAATTCTTTTCTTATTTTTAAAACTAATATTGATATGGTGATGAGGTGAACTGGAAGGAAAGGGCAGTGACGTAAATATGGCTGTGGGGCCCTACAAAAAGAGGAAGAAGGAGTGAGGAAGTGAGGGAAGTAGGACCAGCTCGGGCCTCTTTGGCCTCAGGTAGTGGACAGATGCATGTAGTCGTGCAAGCTAGACAGAGCATTAGTGATAGGTTCTAGTGGTAGGTTAGACGACAGCTAACAGTCAACATAGAGGTAGGTGAACCATACTTTGTTCCTCGTATTACAGTTCCCTCTTATTACAAGCTATTTCAGTACTCATATATATATATATATATATTTTCTATGTTGTTGTCCCCTTCCACAAGATGGCAGCGAAAATAAGGATCAGCAGCAATGCCATCAGACCTTTCTGTAGTGATGGAGATGTGATCACCTGAATTCTTAAGACAAAGGTCATAGCAAAGGCTGCAAGCATTGAAGATGTAGCAGGTCTCATGGCTCTGATTCTGAAGAGAAATGGATGAAATAGACCAACTGGATGCAGAGAAGATCAAGCAGTGCTTAAAAGAAAGTCTTTACAGAAGGATTATATGCTGTGTTCGCCAAGCTTGGAAAGGTCAGGTAGATGGGGGAACAGGTGGGCATATATGCAGTAGAGGTTCAGGTGGACACATATGCAGCTATCTGGTTTTACCGGAGAGGGACTAGAAAAGGCGGCACAGTTGGCTTTTGTAAATAGTTTCCCTGATGACATATCAGTGTGGCTGCAACAATTGCCAGGCAGCAAGAAAATAGCGATGAGCAAACTCATCACTCAGGCCCACATGTTGACATAAAATGGGTGAAATGCAGTGGCATGTGACCTCATGGGACAATTGATGATGCATGAGGAGAGAAAAACTGCTGTGGAATGGCAGCAACCATTTGTGAGCTGGTGTTTCAAGTGCCAGGGACTGCACATGGCAAGGGACTGCACAGAGACAAAGCCTGAACCCATTTGCTACCGGTGCAGGCAGACAAGGTATATTGCTCAAACCTGCAGCCAGGGAAAAGGCCATGGGGAAGTTGCTGCCTCTCAAACTTAGCCTGCAAACAAGTAGAGGCTCTTGTGCAGTCACTGCCCATAGTTGAAACCCTTGTTGGAGGAAAGGTATTCAAAGCCCTCATGAATATGGGCTGTACAACATATCTTGCAACCCCAAGGGTGACAAAAAGCGTAAGAGTATGAGTAGTGTTAGGGTGACAGTGCAGGGCACAACGCTGATGTTATGGACAATTGTGATTGACCATGTGGTAGACAGAATTGGTGATGGGCATGGATGTGATCAGTGTCAGTGGAGACATGGTTTCATTTGGTGGTGCAGAGGTGTCATGTGCTGTGAGTCTGCAACAAGAGAGGGGACAGAGTCCAGGTAGTGGGGAGTGTACAGCTTACACCATTGAGGATAAAGATTTTCAGGAGGTGTTCAATGGTTAGTGATGAACAGTTGAGCCACGTTGGAAAGGGGAACCCCCCTACACTGAGGAACTGGCTAAGCTGTTATCAGCATAACTTGAAAGGAGATACCAGGAGTGAGTTTGAAGGAGAAGTAGGGAGATGGATTAGGGAGAGTATCCTAATCCCGTGGAAGGAAGAAGTGAAGAGTGAAGTGCTGCCACTAATGGCAGTGGTGCAGCCAATGAAGGGCAAGGTCAGGCTGGTACTGGACTTTCGAGAACTGAATGGCCATGTATCTGGAGACAGATAATGAGGATGGCACCAATCATCGACTTGAACTCGGCATATCTGCAGCTCCACGTGAGCAAGAAATTGTGGAAGTACAGAGTGTGCCAAAAGTCACTGATGGGTTTCTATTTTTAATAACTTTCTTAACTTTTCAAATAAATGAATGAAATTTTGATACAATATAAAGAACATAATGGAAATTAATATGTATGAGTCAAATTTTGCAACACCACTATATCACATATGAAAAATGACGTCGTTTAAATGGCAGCCATTTTCGACTTTGCACACCCGTGCTCTTTACCAAACTTGCACCATAACACTCTCAAGAGTTTCAGACCCCATTTCTCTGATTTCTATATTGACATTCTCCTTTAGTTGCACCAGGGTCTCCAATTTGTTGACATAAACCCTCTCTTCAGGTATCCAAAATTGAGACCTTTATGCACCCAGCCATTCAAATTAGACCTCACATATGGTTCCAGCAAAATGGGGCAACTGCTCATACTGTAAGAGAAACAATGCAGTTGCTACGGCAGTGCTTTGGAGAGAGAATAATCTCCTGCTACGGCAATGTCAACTGGCCTTCACGATCCCCAGACTTGACAAGCCCGGTTTTTTTCTTGTGGAGATACCTGAAAGAGAGGATTTACATCAACAAACTGGAGATCCTGGTGCAACTGAAGGAGAACATCAATAGAGAAATGGGATTCTGGAAAGACAACATTGCACGATCGAGGTCATGGAGGAGAGGGGATGCATCTCATCACTAGAAGTAGTATTTTGGTAGAAGTGGGGTCTGAAACTCTTGAGGGTGTTTCCAAGTTTTGGAAAGAGCACAGGCATGCAAGGCCAAAAATGGCTGCTATTTAAGTCATTTTCTATGTGATATAGTGATGTTGCAAAATTTGACTTATGTATATTAGTTTCCATTAAGTCTTTTATATTGTATCAAAATTTCATTCATGTATTTGTAAAGTTAAGAAAGTTATTAAAAATTGAAACCCATCATGGACTTTTGGAACACCCTGCATCAGCTGGTGAGATATAAGGGCCAGATGTACAGTTTTGGGTTGAATTTTGCATCAAAGTTCATAGCAACAGTACTCAAATCTATCCTGGGAAAGGTGTACAAGGTAAAAAAAGGCCACCAATTCCTATGTAGACGACATTCTGGTAGATGAGACAGTAGTGTCTGCCACAGAGGTCATAAGTCACCTAAAAAAGTTCAAGGTGGCTGCGAAACCATTTGAGCCAATGGTTGGAGGAGCTGCACTGGGGCTCAAGCTTCAAAGAAACAAAATAGGTGTGTTGGTGTTTGAGAGAGGAAATGAGATTCCGGAATTGGTTACCACCATCAATGGACAAGACCTATTCTCGATGTGTGGGAGACTAGTGGGTCACTATTCAACCGCAAGGTGGCTTTGAACAGTGTACAACTATGTCAAGAGATGAGCAGATGGAGCAAGCTGGGGAGACAAGGTGGGAGAGAGGATGGTGGCAATGATGCAGGAGATTCTAGAGAGGGTAAGGGCAGAAGACCTAGTAAGAGGAAGCTGGTATGCACCCAAATTGGGGAACAGGACAATATGGTGTGATGTGAGTAGCATAGCAATAGGGGTTGTTCCGGAAATCAGGGGTGCCAAAGTGGAGGACACAGCCTGGCTCCACTAAAACAGATGATTACAACTACATCAATGTGGCTTGCTCCAGGTGTGCACAAACCAGGAAACAGTAGAGCACAACCGGAGATGGTTGACAGTGGATGTGACACACTACTAGCAGGGCACATATCCCTTGATGGTCAACTGTGGACTGGATATGAAGGGAAATTAAGACAGGCACTGTAGATGAGATTGCACATATCCTGAGCAAGATATTCTTGGAGCAGGTTCCTGTGGGCGAATTGCTGATGGACAACAACACTGTATTTCATTCAGAGATACTGAAGGAGATACCCAGTAAGTGGAATGTGCACTGCTTCTTCAGAATGGCATACAGGCCGAGCGGAAATGGGATTGTGGAAAGACACCATTACACAATCAAGGCCATGGAGGGGAGGGGATGCATCTCACCACAGGAAGTGGAAATTTTGGTAGAATATATCACCCTGATCAGGACAGGCTGAGGAGTCCATTCAGGTATGAATGGCAGCACCTGTGGAAGAGAGAGGCCCTACCTGCATGCAGGTAGGGGATAAAATCTGGATCAAGTTTCCAAAGGCACACTGCACATCTCAGTGGAACAGAGTGACAGTGATAGTTGTTAGCTCCAGAAATAATGTCTCTGTGGATGAAATGCTGCATCACGTCTTGAATGTTCACAGAATTGTTGCTTCATCGGACAATGAAGGTGGAGGAGAGGAAGCAAGCAGCACTCCATCCCTGCAGAGATCACAGTGAGGGGGATGTCTGCCCAGGTGGATGGCAGATTTCAACAAAAAAGTACATTATTGATTAAGAAAAATAAAAAAGGAATCACTTTAATGAGAACCTTGTGTCTGTTCACTATGGCACCATGCCTCACCACAATTTTCCCAGGTCCCACCAGTGGGGTTGTATGCCTCATGTTGAGAATCACTGAGCTAGAGAATAATTATTTGTTCATTAGTTTCAACACATTGTCTCAGATCAAATCATTTGCCAGGCAAGCTGGGTCATCTTAGCAGCATTATAGGCCACTGTGAACATAGATCAAAAATGAGCCCCTGTACCAGTAACCCTTTCCCATATACCAATAACCCTTTCCCCAGGTAAATCAGTGTATTGGGCCCTATATACTTGTAAGACTAATAGATGTAAGTGTTCTCACTGATGAAAAATAAAGCTGTAAAGGAATTTGACAAATTAAATAAATATAAGGACCTGGAAATTGAAATACAGAAGATGTGGCATCTTAAAGTGAGAACTGTTCCTGTTACTGTAGGTGCCCAAAGTATGATTTTAAAAAAAGGGATGTCAGAAACATCTAGATAATATCCCAGGAGAACCATGTCTCAGAGAAATCCAAAAGATTATGCTGACATCCATAGAAAAACCATTTCCATTTAAATGTCTATGTTGTATTACAAGAAGATACCTCGTGACTGCCCCTGCCACTTTCCCTCCCCAAGCTTTCAGTCAAACTGCAATATCTCTTATCCTTCACTCACCCAAGGACACTGTGTGTATCTCAGCAAGCAATTGTAAAAAAACAAGAAGATTAAAAGTAAAAAATAGTAAAATCAATAATAATGGTTTCAAATTTTGGCCTAAGGCTAGCAAGTTCAGGGAAGTTACTCAGTCAATTACATTGACCTCAGTATGCAACTGGTACTTATTTTATCAATCCCAAAGGGATGAAAAGCAAAGTTGACCTCAGAGAAATTTGAACTAAGAATGTGAAGACAGACGAAATGCCACTAAGCATTTTACCTAGTGTTGACGATTCTGCCAGCTCACCCCCTTTCACAAGGACAATATATTGAAATGAGTAAATATGTATGAGGTTAGGAAGAGACTTTACAGTGTGTATTTCTAAAGTTGAAACTACAGTGTGCGTTGGGTGAAAGAAAGCATTGTATTGTTTTGTGTGTGAGTAAAGACAATGTGTCAAACTACAAGAGAGGGGGAGAGAGGGAGACAAACAGACACAGAGAGACAAAGACAGAGAGATAAACAGAAGAACAGACACTGAGATAGAAGCAGAGAAACAGACAGACAGATGACTCTATGGTAGATTATTTAACTGACAGTAAAACATAGGACAAACACAAGGTTTAATTTTCAGATCAAATATGCTGCTATTTGAGTTAAATGGCTTAGCTGATTATATATAACAAATAACTTATGAATGATGACTGGAGACTAGGAGAGAACACACACACACACACACAAGAGGCAGAAAAAGAGAGAGAAAGAGAAAGTTAAAGTTCAAAACCTTGGTAAGATCAGTTTGTCTTTTATTACTTTAGGCTAAATCAATAAAGAACTTGTGTAGATTTGGTGTTGCCCTGGTATCCTTCCATAGTGATATACTGGATATTCCATTTGGTCAAAGGTAGAAGGGTCAAGTGCACATCTGTGATTGATTGTGATCACCTCAGTAGGAGGTAGTATCAAAAAGTTCCAGGGTTCTCTTTTACTCTCTTTTACTTGTTTCAGTCATTTGATTGCAGCCATGCTGGAGCACTGCCTTTAGTCAAGCACATCAATCCCAGGACTTATTCTTTGTAAGCCTAGTACTTATTCTATCAGCCTCCTTTGCCGAACCGCTAAGTTACGGGGAGGTAAACACACTAGCATCGGTTGTCAAGCAATGTTGGGGGGACAACACAGACACACAAACATATACACACACACACACATATATATATATATATATATATATATATACATATATACGACAGGCTTCTTTCAGTTTCCATCAACCAAATCCACTCACAAGGCTTTGGTCGGCCCGAGGCTATAGTAGAAGACACTTGCCCAAGGTGCCATGCAGTGGGACTGAACCTGGAACCATGTGGTTCGTAAGCAAGCTACTTACCACACAGCCACTCCTACGCTTATATTTAATCAATACAAAAATAACCTATTTACCTAAGTCTTAAAATCATCTCCTCCAAAATAGTCATCTTACACAGCAATACATTAGTCCCAGCATTTCTGCTACTTTTGGAATCCAGCATGGAAATCATTTTCTTATTTCTTTATTGCCCACAAGGGGCTAAACATAGAGGGGACAAACAAGGACAGACAAAGGGATTAAGTTGTTTACATCGACCCCAGTGTGTAACTGGTACCTTATTTATCGACCCCGAAAGGATGAAAGGCAAAGTCAACCTCGGCGGAATTGAACTCAGAACGTAACGGCAGACAAATTACTGCTAAGCATTTCGCCCGGCATGCTAACGTTTCTGCCAGCTCAGTGCCTTGTTTCCAGCATGGAAATCATTTCCTGTAAGTGAGTAAAGGACCTTCTGCAATTCACTCTTGATCTTGACAACAATGTTAAAACAGCAACCTTTGTGTTGCATTTTCATCTTGAAGAAGAAATTTAAGTCCACAGGTGCTAAACTGGGTGAATAGGGTGAGTATAGAAGCAATATCATGTTTTTGGTGAGAAACTCATGAGTGAGGAGAGCTTAGTGACAGGGTGCATTGTTGTCATGAAGAATCTAGACATTATGATTGCCTATACAGATTCATACAACAGACAAACATCAGTAATGTTGTTGGTTGTCCTCCAACAATTCTCATGCACAAGTTGAGGAATTTTCTCCACATTTCTAGAGGTGATGCTCATCACAGGTCTTCCAGAGATGTTCTTCTGCTTTTGAAGCACCCATGTCACTCAAAATATTGCATACAACCCATTGCCTCGTTGCTGTAAGCTTACTGAACATGCTCAATGTCTCTAGCAGACTTCCCAAGTTTCACACCGAATTTCATGTTGGCTCTTTGTTCCTGTCCATGACAATCGCACACTACAGCATACAAGTGATCACAAAAACACAAATTTCTTAACTTGCAAAGTAAACACAGTGATGTCACTCAGCACACTGCCTCGTGAAGGCCACTGCTAGCTCTCACTGCACACGCAACTGTGTGCTGCCATATATTGGTGTGCTACAAAGCTAGACCAGGTATCATCTCATATCTAAAATAATTGGTAATCAAAGCAGTGACAGGACAAACTCAGAGACACACATTCACACACATACAATCACACTCACACACACATTAATGTGTGTGTGTGTATACATGTGAGTAAGCAAATAAATTCAAAACAAGGTGGAAAAAACAGTAATTGAATACCAAAGGTAGAGTAATATGCTTTTATTTAAGCTGCAAAAAATTTTCACAAACTGAGTTTCACATCACCATTCATTGGACTTGTAATTTTTCAGCTTTAATAAAAGTACGCGCACACACACACACACACACACACACACACACACACACACACACACACAAAGTGCATTCCAGAAGTTTTTAAAAGTTTTTAGGAGAAGAAGTTATAACTATTCTATATTATAGATTATTGTAATTTTAATAAATCATAACTATGCATCTAATTAGTGACTTTTATTATTCCAGAATGAAGGAGACAGTTGTAACAGCTCTTTGAACACATCCTACTAAACACTGCTTGTTACAGCTGACAAGTTTTTCAGAATGTAATCAGGATATAAGGACAATTTAGAAGCTAGCCATGCATAAGAGTTTCGTGTTAAACTAAGCAAAATCATAATAGAAATTTATGAAATACTTCATGTTGCTTATGGATTAACTTGTATGAGCCCAGGATTTGTTTTTCGCTGACACAAGTGGCCAGGTAAAGCAAGTACACTGGGAAGCTCACGATGAACCCCTTTTTTGATAGCAAGGGTATCATCTATTGTCACTGGATTGCCTTTGGCCATATGGTCAACAGAGAGTACTTAGTGAAGGTTTTGAGGGAGTTCAGGAAGAGATTTTGTTGCAAAAGGTTGGGGCACCTGCACCAGTTCACATTTCCATCCTGGTAACCAACTATGTGACAGAGATGGGCATCAAAATTGTCCTTCAACCTCCCTACAAGGGAGAATCTCAGGCACAGTCAGTTGGAAGACATTGAGAAGATGAAGGAAACTGTGACAAAGGCTGGATACCTTTATTTTGAAGGCAATTAGTTTTGTATTTCTTTGAAATTAACAAATGTCTCATCTGAAAAAATCTCAAAAGTTCTGGAATTCATCTTATATATATATATATATATATACATATATATATATATATATATATATATATATATATATATATATATATATATATATATATATATATATATATATATATATATATATATATATATATATATATATATATATATATATCTTTAATTAAAAATGTCCTTTGAAAACAGAGTGCACTGGATGTCAATTAAGTGCCCTAGTATGAAATAAGTCTAAAATCTTAAAAGATATTTAGAGATTCTTGGGAGCAATTATATATTAGAGAGTAAAATAGTGGAATAGTTATATCTTAAAAATCATAATAAAGATAAGTTTATAGTATTAGCAATATTGTATTAATAAAGTACAGCTATGATTATTAAAAAGTTTTAAAATGTTTAAAGGTTCTTATGATCGTTTCATGAATATACTTCCGCTTAAAATGAAATCTAAAGTTGATAAGCACCGTTGGGAAGTATATCTATCCATCAGAGAATCAAGTCGAAAGGATGAATTTCGATGGAGGAAATCAAATGAAGAAAATGCTGTTTAAATCAAATGAGGAAAATGTTGTTTAAAAATTATTGATATTCATATATCTGTGTAGGTATAAATTTGAGCTAAAACTCTAAAAAAGTAGAATAAATCCATGATAAAAATCCATGGTAAAAATTTGTGATGGCTGTATAAAGATAGAATCCCTATGATCATTTCTTCTTCTGTGTGTAATCCATAAATGCGAGAGAATAAAAGTGATTATTTGATGCTTTTATTATTATTATTGAGATAAAACCAGAAGATACCATTATTAATTTATATTTTATGCAAATGTAGATATGGCTGTGTATTGATCATAGAAATTCTATCTATCTATCAATCTACCTATCTATCTATCTATCTATCTATCTATCTATCTATCTATCTATCTATCTATCTCTCTTTCTCTCTATATATATATATATGTGCCTTTGTGTATATATATATATATATATATATATATATGCATATATACATACATATATACATACATAATGGAAAACAAGACAAGCAACACAAGGAACGACCTTTCATCAGTTGTCGGCTATTTTAGACGAATATATTATTATACATTTGTTGGCTATTGCTGGTCAGGAAGTTACCATTAGTTTCACCTCTATTATTGCGCTTTTAGCAATAAAGGCTACTCATCAGGTCCACAGGCTGGAGGTATGTAACCTCTTTACTAATGAAGGTAAAAATATAGTCTTGGTCAGCTTGGTGTTGAAAGAAACCCCTGAAATGAAATTCTTAGAAGCGAAACCCTACTTCTGGGGGAGACAGAATTATCTCCCTTTGAACAGTTCCACTTGTGTCCATTTTCAGTTTTATGTATACCTTTTACATTTTACTATTTTTAGTCATTAGACTGTGGCCATGCTGGGGCACTGCCTTGAAGAATTTTTAGTTGAACAAATTAACCTCATTATTTACATTATTTACAATTGACAGATATTTGTCCTCATCTTGTTTATTGTTGATACAACATTTCGGCTGATATACCCTCCAGCCTTCATCAGGTGTCTTGGGGAAATTTCAAACTTGGGTTCTCATTCCTAAGGTATTTTTCGATGTTGTTGTTATTATTATTATTATTATTCAGGTCACTGTCTGGAATTGAACTTGGAATCTTGGGGTTAAGAGCACTGGCTACTAAGCCCAAGATTCCAAGTTCAATTACAGGCAGTGACCTGAATAATAATAATAATAATAATAATAATAATAATAATAATAATAATAATAATAATAATAATAATAATAATAATAATAATGATAATAATAATAATAATAATAATAATAATAATAATAATAATAATAACAATAACATCGAAAAATACCTTCGGAATGAGAACTCAGGTTCAAAATTTACCCAAGACACCTGATGAAGGCTGGAAGGTATATCAGTCGAAACGTGTTAACAACAAACAAGATGAGGACAAATATCCATCAAATGTAAATAATGTAAATAATGTACATAATTCCTCATCACTTAAATATAGAACTAAATTAACCTCAGTACTTTATTTTAAAGCCCAGTACTTATTGTATTGGTCTCTTTTGCTGAACTGCTCGGTTACTGGGATGTAAACACACCAGCACCAGTTGTCAAGTGGTGGTGATGGTGGACACACACATTATCATCATCGTCATCATCATCATCATCATCATCATCATCATCATCATCATCATCGTCATCATCATCATCATCATCATCATCATCATCATTATCATTTAATATCCATTATCCATGCTGGCATGGGCTGGATGGTTTGAGTAGGATGGCATGCTGGAAGGCTGCACCAGTCTCTAGTCTGATTTTTCCACCACTTGATGCCCTTCCTAATGCCAACCACTCTGAGAATGTAATGGGTGCTTTTATGTGCCACCAGTACAGGTGTCATTTGTGTGACATCGGGGTGCATTTACATGCCACTGGCACAGGTACCAGTATCTGCCACAACTGCAATTTTGCTCAGCTTGATGGGTCTTCTTCTCAAGCATAGCATAATGCAAAAGATCTTGGTCATTGGCCCAATATATATATATATATACACACGCGCGCGCGATGGGCTTCTTTCAGTGTCTGTCGACCAAATCCACTCGCAAGGCTTTGGTCATTTTGAGGCTATAATAGAAGACACTTGCCCAAGGTGCAATGCAGCAGTACTGCACCCAGAACCATGTGATCAGGAAGCAAGCTTCTTACCTCACAACCATGCTTGTGTCTGTAACACACACACACACACACACACACACACACACACACACGCACACACACACACACACAAATACGCACACATATAGAACCATTAGTGTGATAATGTGGCATTTTGTGTGTACCAAGCAACAAAATCCTAATTTAGTCGGTGTCAGTCTAGAGGTTGTAACTGCTAATGAAAAATAATTTATTTAAACCACAAAATGTAAATAGGTAAAGAATACAGGATGATAGATTCTGGCAGGAAGTGAAATGAGTAAGACACTAATGTTAATGTGTTTTCTTTTGACTTGTTTAATTAATTAAAACTGATTGAATATTATAATATAAGAAAATAGAAGAAAAACAGAAAGGTAAAAATAAAATCACACACACACACATATCACAGAAACTGGAAGGAAAAGTTGGTTAGTTTCTTTGGAAAAAAAAAAAAAACACTGGAATAATGGTTTTAACTGATTCTCTGGAATATGAGTAAAATAGACTGAACTTTGGCATTTTGTTTCCGACATATTTTTGTTGAGAGCTTGCTTGGAATAAATAATACTGCCAAAGTGTTTAGTTATTGCTGGATGATTCCTGAGGTATGGCACTGTCGTTGCTGGTCAGATTTATAGTTGAGTTTACATTTCACACCTTAGATCAATCTCAGTGTGTGGGGGGGGGGGGGGGGGGGGGGGGGTTAAGAGTTCACCAAATTCACTGGTGTTGCCATTAGTAAAATAGATATACCAGAAGCTCAAATATCAAGTTTTTACATTCTTCCAGTTTACATTGGTTTGATGTGTATAGCTTAGGGCACAGGAATATATGGATATACATATTGGTAAATACATTGAATGTAACAGATTTTTACAAACACAAACACACCTGTATAACACATCACATTCATACACAAGCACATAGATGTGAGTACATACAACACAGATGCAGATTAACATATGTATATATATACATACACAAAAAGTCACATGTGAGTGATATATACATAAACATCCATATATATATATATATATATATGGATCTATATATGGATCTATCTATCTATATATATATATAAATACAGTGTACATTTAAGCTCATAAGAGATGGTCATAAGAGAAGGAGTAGTTAAAATCCAAACAATCAATTTCCTGGACCGTGGTTTCAAGCTATCTTCAGCAAATAAAGTAGCTTGAAACCATGGACCAGGAAATAGTTGGTAAATGTTTTTATTTTTCATTCCCTTTCGAAATTAACCCTAATAGTGGTTTGGATTTTAACTACTTCTTCTAGCAGGTTAGATGTCCCATTATGGCCATCTCTTATGTGTTTAAATGTACAGTGTATTTATAAAGAATAATATTTAGTCTATTGACTAGTTTTTCTACATGCTAGGCCACTGGTGGTAACAAAAAAAATTTCTAAATAATTTTTATATATATATATCTGTAAAAATATGTGACACTTATAGCCATGATAAAACTCCGAGTTTCAGATGCCAGGGTGGGAGCCCACACTAACATCTCTTCAGTTATCCGGCCAATTGAAAATTCCTGTGAAAAATGACCGTTAAAAACAAAGGGAAATTACTGCGTATATTATCGCATGCACGCATATATCTATATACGCACCACATATCTCTATATACGCACACATATATCTACATACTCACACATCCACATGCACACTCACAAGCACGCACATATAAAGTTCCTTGTACGTGTCTATAAGCGTACAGGAAAAAAAGTTTGGAGGGGAGAAAACAGAAAACTATATGTGGAAAAATACAAAAACATTAACCCTATAACTATGTAAAAAACATAAAAATAATTTTAAAAATATGATAATATAAAAATATAAAAATATAAAATTCAGGTAAAAAAAGTGAAAAGTTTATTCATAGACACAATATAGAAGCCTATCAGTACAGTCCCATCAGCAGGTCCTATCAGTACAAATATTTAAAAATATATATAAAAAATATATAAGAAATGTAAGTAATAATTATAAAGAGACACAAAAATAGAAAGCAAGTCGAATCAGTAAACTCAGGGGGACCAAAAACGTAGCAAATATTTGGTCACATGTAGACATGATCTGAAAAGTTCGGTCTTTCAATTTAAACATGTGGTGGGATCCAAGCTGCCTTTCCAGATGAGCCATCTTTCCATATCACATAGACTGCACCTTCCGCTGCCGCTGGTGTAAGGTTTACA
This sequence comes from Octopus bimaculoides, assembly GCF_046866305.1. Taxonomy (NCBI): domain Eukaryota; kingdom Metazoa; phylum Mollusca; class Cephalopoda; order Octopoda; family Octopodidae; genus Octopus; species Octopus bimaculoides. The sequence continues at coordinate 33,694,718 of NC_142944.1, read as the reverse complement.
CTTGGCTAGGATCTTCCAATGGATGTTATAACTGATGCCTTTATCTTTTAAAGACCATATATGACTGGATAATTTGGTCGTTTTTCTTTTGTCCCAGTGCCTGAAACTCAAAGTGTGATTATTGTATCTGATATATATATATATATATATATATATATATATATATATATATATATATACCGAAGCAAGCACATAAATGTGAAACAAGGTGGAAAAAATAGCACTTGAATACTGGAGGTACAGTAATATGCTTTATTATTATTAAAGCTGCAAAAATGATCACAAGAATATCACAAAAAAATGCTACTCAGAGTTTCACATTCCCATTCGTCAGACTGTTTATATATATATGTAAAATATATATATATATATATATATATATATATATATATATATATGTTTATTTATATATATATATATATATATAAAACACAGGCATAGGTAGTAACTCCATAAGATGTACCCAGTGTAAGCTATGGACACATAAGAGATGCAGCAATATCAAAGGAAGGCTAACTAACAAGATAGTTTTTGTATGTGGCAGATGCTCAGGAGCAATAAACACTGAGAATGTGCAGAAAACAACCTTTGTCACACTCCAGGGAGAAAAACTAGTTGATAGCTTCCGCTATCTAGGTGACCAGGTTTGTAGCAGGGGAGGGTGCGCTGAAAGTGTAGCTGCTAGAATAAGAATAGCCTGGGTAAAGTTCAGAGAGCTCTTACCTCTGCTGGTGACAAAGGGCCTCTCACTCAGAGTAAAAGGCAGACTGTATGACGCATGTGTACGAACAGCCATGCTTCATGGCAGTGAAACATGGGCTGTGACTGCTGAAGACATGTGTAAGCTCGCAAGAAACGAAGCCAGTATGCTCCAATGGATGTGTAATGTAAGTGTGTATACTCAACAGAGTGTAAGTACTTTGAGAGAAAAGTTAGACCTAAGAAACATGAGTTGTGGTGTGCAAGAGAGGTGATTGCACTGGTATGGTCATGTGGTGAGAATGGATGAGGATAGATGTGTGAAAAAGTGCCAACCCTAGCAGTTGAGGGAACCTGTGGAAGAGGTAGGCCCAGGAAGACCTGGGATGAGGTGGTGAGGCAAGACCTTCGAACATTGGGCTTCACCGAGGCAATGACTTCTGACCGAGACCTTTGGAAATATGCTGTACGTGAGAAAACCCGGCAAGCTATGTGAGAGCATAAGCTGTGACCTCTGCCAGAAGTGTGGCCAGCTCACTTATTTGTATTTTACTTCATTGGACACTAACTCTGCTTGCGAAGACCTGTTGAGGCAAGTGAATTTGGAATCTGAAATCGAAATCGAACCGAATCCGACGACTGGCACCCATGCCAACCTCTCCTTCATTGGACACTAAACTCTGCTTGCGAAGACCTGTTGGGGCAAGTGAAATCAAAATCGTAATTGAACCATATTCGATGACTGGCACCTGCGCCAGTGGAGCACTAACAGCACTGTCCGAGTGTGTTCATTGCCAGAGCAGCTGTCTAGCTTCCATGCTAGTGGCATGTAAATAGCATCATTTGAGCATAATCGTTACCAGCATCGCCTTCTAGCACTTGTGCTGGTGACACATTCGGAAATCATTCGAGCAAGGTCATTGCCAGTGCTGCTGGACTGGCTCCCGTGCAGATGGCATGTGAAAAACACCTTTTGAGCGAGGCCGTTGCCAGTACCGTGTGACTGGCCCTCGTGCAGGTGGTACGTAAAAGCACCCACTACACTCTCGGAGTGGTTGGCGTTAGGAAGGGCATCCAGCTGCAGAAATTCTGCCAGATCAGATTGGAGCCTGGTGCAGCTTTCTGGCTTGCCAGTCCTCAGTCAAATCATCCAACCTATGCTAGCATGGAAAGCGGACATTAAATGATGATGATGATGATGATGATGATGATGATGATGATATAAAACATATATATATATATATTTATATATATATATATATATTTATATATATATATATATATATATATATATATATATATATATATATATATATATATATATATATATATATATATTCTCGATCTAAACTGTCCGACACACAGGAACGTGAAACTCTGAGTTGCAGTTTTTTATGATATTTTTGTGATGTTTTTGAAGCTTTAATAACAATAAAGTATGTATACACACACACATACATGCACACAAATATACACACACACGTATATATATATATATATATGCATACACACACACACACACATATACATAGGTGCAGATGTGGCTGTGTGGTTAGACATTTGCTTCCAACTACATAATTCTTGATTCAATTCATTCCATTGTACATTAGGCAAGTGTTTTCTGTGATAACCTCAGGCCAACAAAAGTCTTTTGATTAGATTTGGTAGGTAGAAAATGAAAGAAGCCTACTTCTTCCTATCAACGTGCATACCATCACGTTACCTCTCTCTCTCTCTCTCTCTCCCATCACATCACCTGTGATACATGTGTGTGTGTGTGTGTTTGTGTATTCTTTTATTCTTTTACTTGTTTTAGTCATGTGACTGTGTCCTTGCTGGAGCACCACCTTGAAGGGATTTTCAGGTGAAGAAATCGTCCCGGGACTTATTCTTTGTAAGATACTTATTCTAACAGTCTTTTTGCCGAATCACTAAGTTACAGGGACATAAACACACCAGCATCAGTATGTGTGTGTGTGTGTGTACATACACACTTACATATATATATATATATATATGTATATATATATATATATATATACCAACTCGTGTGTTCCTTTTCAACCTTTTACATATATGTATATATATGTACTAGTTAAATAAGCGAGATCGTTGCCAGTGCCGCCGAACTGGCTCCTGTGCAGGTAGCACGTAAGATACACCATTTTGAGCATGACCGTTGTCAGTACCGCCTGACTGGCCTTTGTGCCGGTGGCATGTAAAAGCACCTTCTACACTCTCGGAGTGGTTGGCATTAGGAAGGGCATTCAGCTGTAGAAACTCTGCCAAATCAGATTGGAGCCTGGTGTAGCCATCTGGTCCACCAGTCCTCAGTCAAATCGTCCAACCCATGCTAGCATGGAAAGCGGACGTTAAGCGACGATGATGATGATGATGATGATGATATATATATATATATATATATATATATATATATATATCATCATCATCATCGTTTAACGTCCGCTTTCCATGCTAGCATGGGTTGGACGATTTGACTGAGGACTGGTGAAACCGGATGGAAACACCAGGCTCCAATCTAAATTTGCTAGAGTTTCTACAGCTGGATGCCCTTCCTAACGCCAACCACTCAGAGAGTCTAGATATCTATGTGTGTTTTTGTCTCTGTGTTTGTCCTCCACTGCCATTTGGCAACCAGTGTTGATATTTCCAAGTCCCAGTAATCTAGCAGTTCAGCAAAAGTGCCCAATAGAATAAGTACCATACTTTAAAAGAAAGTAAGTACTGGGGTGGATTCGTTCAACTAAAATTTCCCCAAGATGGTGCCCCAGCATGGCTGGAGTCAAATGACTGAAACAAGTAAGAGATAAAATAAATAAAAGATCATCATCATCATCACCATCATTGTCATCATCATCATCATTGAACAGCTATGTTCTATGCCGGAATGGTTCAGACTAATGCACACACATAATGTTAAACAAAAACTCCATTGTAAAAGCTCATGTGTTTGCAATCAAAAATGTGTAATCCATTTTATAATGGAAGTCTTGGAATAGAAATATTCTAAATTTTCTGCAATAGCAATAAAATATAAAACATATTGGAATAATAATCATTATCATTGTCTTTTAACATCTATTTTCCCCATATTTGCATGGGATGGATTGTTCAGTAAAGTCCGAGGAGGTAGAAGATTGCATCCATGCTCCAATATCTGCTTTAGCATGATTTTTATTGCTTGGATGTTCTTCCTAAAGCCAACCACTTTATGGTGTGTGCAGGGAGTGTTATTTAAGGCACTGGCATCAAGTGACTTAAAACACAAAAAAGTCCTCTTGGCTTCATAAGGACATAGCTGATGTTCATTACTGCTGAGTTGTTGCTGGCACTCCGTTGCTTAAGACGTCGAAGGTTCCAGTTGATCCGATCAACAGAACAGCCTGCTCGTGAAATTAACGTGCAAGTGGCTGAGCACTCCACAGACACGTGTACCCTTAACATAGTTCTCGGGGATATTCAGCGTGACACAGTGTGACAAGGCTGGCCCTTTGAATTACAGGTACAACAGAAACAGTAAGTAAGAGTGAGAGAAAGTTGTGGTGAAAGAGTACAGCAGGGTTCGCCACCATCCCCTGCCGGAGCCTCGTGGAGCTTTTAGGTGTTTTCGCTCAATAAACACTCACAACGCCCGGTCTGGGAATCGAAACCGTGGTCCTATGACCGCGAGTCTGCTGCCCTAACCACTGGGCCATTGTGCCTCCACTGCTGAGTAGACAGAAGCAAAATGAAATGAAGTGCTCAGCTCAAGTATTGACGGAGGAGTGGCTTTACACCAGGTATTAAGAGGTTAGCCCTTTTGCATTTAAATTGGTCATATCCAGTCAAAATAATCTACCTGTATCATTTTCAAACTGGCTAGATCTGGCTTCTCACACTTATCCTACAATATTACTCTAAAAATAAATCAATCATGCTATTGGAATCTCAAAGCTACAAGGTAATGTATGACTAACTTTTTCAATGTGAATAAATCAGCATTACATTTGACAGAGGAATCTGAATGCTAAAGGGTTAAAGTATGAGAGAAGGGGTAGGAGGAAATTTACTATAATAGAAGAAATTCATGGCTACCCAATATTATATAAGGTTGGGTGGAAGTGGCTAGAAATACAAGGTGAGTAGAACACAGAATAAGGATAGAAGATTGGGAAGGGCAGGTGTAACACATATAACATATGTCATGAAACTGCAATAATATTATAAGATATTTTAATACCTGTGGGGAAATATATATGCCACAAAATCCAGGAAATTGGCAT
>NC_142944.1:33624736-33682236 GCF_046866305.1 Octopus bimaculoides | reverse complement strand
TCTCTCAATCCCCCTTCCCTCTCTTATACCCACCCTCTCTCCTCTCTTCCTCTCCCCTCCCATACCCATCTTCCCCCTCTCTTACATCCACCTTCCCCTTCTCCCTCCTCGTCAACACCCCCTCATAAGCTCATCCCACCACACCCCAACTCACTCCTACTCTACCTTCCCACTCCACCCCATCCAATTCCTTACACCCACCACCCACCCCTACCCACATACCCCACCCTACCCACATACCCCTACCTCTACCCCACACTCCACCCATGTCTTCCCCACCTCCCAACACCCTCACATCACACCACACCAATACCCTTGCATCACACCACGCACACCACACCAATACCCTCGCATCACACCACGCACACACTACAACTGACCAACTACTTTCTTCCTTTCTCCCTTCCCCCATTTTCACACTACATACGTCAAGATCACCAGCAGTCTACCTCCCACACACAGCCCCTCGTTCCCGATCACCGTTTGTTATCTCCCCCTTTCTTAGCTCTCCTGAAATAAGAATTTCTAACTTCCGGTCAGTCATTGTTATGATCGGCCATTATTATGATTGACCGTTGACTGAACACTATTCAATTTTTTTTCTCCGTGTTTTTCTCCTTGTCTCCGTATTCTTTCTGTTGAAGAGCGTAGCTCGAAACGTCAAAGACTTTCCGTATTCCCGAGCGTCATACTAATATATACTTTTGTTATTTACACCACCTGTCCTCGTCTGTTGTTATTTTTTGTATATTCTCCCATATATATATATATATATATATATATATATATATATATATATATGTATATATGTATATATATATATATATATACATATATATATATATATATATATATATATATATATATATATATATATATATATACATACATACACATATATATGAATACGTTATGCATGTATGTATGTTTGTATGCATATATGTATGTATGTATGTATTTATGTATGTATGTACGCGTGTATGCATGTATGTATGGATGGATGGATGTATGGATGTCTAAGCACACCTATTGATATTTTGACATTTGAATATTTTGTTTGCATCTGATAGTAAAGCTTTGACCTAGACAGGTAGTAAAGTTGATAATAATGACCTGTCTATCTATTTTCTATGTATGCAATAGCGAACGCTATCAGTAACCTGCCTGAGATTTGAAGGGAACCTCATAGATGTTGCTGATGAACAAAAGGGTCGAAGAACAACATTGGCATGTCTACCTCTGTCAGGCAAAGGAGTGCAGATGCGTAAGTGCAACCCAGGACAACTTTCAAGTGTCGTCAAAATTTGCGTGACTCATTGCAGCCCTTTCTAGAACACTGAGAGAACTGAATGCATGGGGCACATGTACTTTAAACTCTATGGTGGGGGGGGGGGATACAACAAAAAGAAGTGGGGTTAGTGATATGACAATGATAATAACTGAATATTTCCAAGGAGGAAGGAAGGAAGGAAGGAAGAAGTGTTATTTGCTGCACAATTGTTAGATTGATTCACCTGCGAAAGAAAAAAAAGACAATTTGCAAAAAAAATTGGGGGTATCAAAGAAAAGAAAATATTGTATAAATAAATATATTATTAATATATTATATATATAGCTTATGTGTGTGTATTTGTGTGTGTGTTTGTGTGTGTGCATGTGTGTGTGTGTGCGTGTGTATGTGTGTGTGTTTGTACATGCATTGTGTGTATATATTTTTATGTGTATGTATGTACACACACACACACACATACACACACACACATATATAGTTGTTGTTAGTAAGAAAGCAAATAAGACTTTTTTCTGTCAGGTAAAATGACCCAGCTCAATGTGTCGAAAAGGAGTTGGAAGAAATTCCATTTGCTGCACCCAGTGTAAACTATGGACACATAAGAGGTGCAGTAGAATCACAGGTAGATTAACAGATAAAGTCATCTTCATGCGTGGCAAATATGCAGAAACAAGAAGCACTAAGGATATACAGAAATTTAACTCTCTCAAATGCCCAGGAGGCTCTCTTGAAGCTGTGGACAGTTTCTGTTACCTAGGTAACCAAATTAGCAATGGTGGAGGATGCTCTGATAGTATTGTTTCTAGAATTAGAATAGATGGAGAAAGTTCAGAGAACTACTACATGTGGAAATCTGTTGAGAGAAAAGTTGGGGATAAGAAGAATCAGATGCAGCATGCAAGAGAGAAGACTACATTTGTTTGGACATGTGATATCAAAACAGTTGTATACAGAAGTGTTGATCACTGAGAGTGGATGACACTTGTGGAAGAAGGAGACCCAGGATACCATGGGGTGAAGTGGTGAGAACCAATCTCAGGATGTTGGGCCTCACAGAGGAAATAACAATGGACTGAGATGTCTAGGGGTATGAGGTTCTTGAAAAGACCCGCCCACTTCAGCGAAACTGAGTTCTAGAAGTGCTGTGTGTTCCACCCACATGTAACAATAAAACTTTTTATACACCCTACTCCAACAAACCAAGCTACATCGTTTCTTCTCTTCCTCACATTTCCTCTTTCCATGCACTATGCTGATGTTTATATCTTGCTCCCCAATCCTGTCCTCATTGCTCTGCTCACTGTATCATTGCCATCATGTAGACCCCACTCCCTCTATATACACAGGTTTCACCAGTCCCTGCATTCCCCATTCTCACCTTCTGTGCATCCATGTGAAGTCTCTACTCACACTTCTCTGGCAATACCCTGCCATTTATATTATGACCCCCCATATCTTGAGGGTATGTCCAGACACTTGGCACTATCTATCTCCTTCTTACTCTACCATCCCATTTATATTCTGATCCCCATTCCTTCAACATTAGTACTTCACCACTGTCTCTCTCCTGTTCTCTCTTGCACTCTCGCTATCTTCCACATGCGCTTTCTCTCTCTTTCTCTTGCTCTCCCCCACCCCCGGCTGGATAGCCATGTATCTACTTGTAACGTCTACATGTAACGTCTACATGTAACGTCTACTTTCTATGCTGGCATGGGTTGGATGGTTTGACAGGAGCTAGCTAGACAAAAGACTGCACCAGGCTTCAGTGTCTGTTTTGGCATGTCCTAGACATATCACATTGCCTTGGCCTTGTTATTTTATCATATCTAACACACACATGCACGCACAGACACACACACACACACACATATATATTTATATTTATATATATATATATATATATATCATCATCATCATCATCATCATCGTTTAACGTCCGCTTTCCATGCTAGCATGGGTTGGACGATTTGACTGAGGACTGGTGAAACCGGATGGCAACACCAGGCTCCAGTCTGATTTGGCAGAGTTTCTACAGCTGGATGCCCTTCCTAACGCCAACCACTCAGAGAGTGTAGTGGGTGCTTTTACGTGTCACCTGCACGAAAACGGCCACGCTCGAAATGGTGTCTTTTATGTGCCACCCGCACAAGCCAGTCCAGGGGCACTGGCAACGATCTCGCTCGAAAATCCTACAGGAGCCAGTCAGGCGGTACTGGCAACGGCCACGCTCAAAATGGTGCATCTCATGTGCCACCCGCACAAGAACCAGTCCAGGGGCACTGGCAACGATCTTACTTGGCTTGCCGGGTCTTCTCACGCACAGCCCATTTCCAAAGGTCTCGGTCCGTAGTCATCGCCTCGGTGAGGCCCAATGTACGAAGGTCTTGCCTCACCACCTCAGCCCAGGTCTTCCTGGGCCTACCTCTTCCACGGGTTCCCTCAACTGTTAGGGTGTGGCACTTTTTCACGCAGCTATCCTCCTCCATTCTCACCACATGTCCATACCAGCGCAATCGTCTCTCTTGCACGCCACAACTGATGCTTCTAATGTTCAGCTTTTCTCTCAAGATACTTACACTCTGACGGGTATTCACATTGACATTACACATCCAACGGAGCATACTGGTTTCATTCCTTGCGAGCTTACGTATGTCCTCAGCAGTTACAGCCCATGTTTCACTGCCATGTAGCATGGTTGTTCGTACGCATGCGTCATACAGTCTGCCTTTTACTCTGAGTGAGAGTCCCTTTGTCGCCAGCAGGGGTAAGAGCTCTCTAAACTTTGCCCAGGCTATTCTTATTCTAGCAGCTACACTTTCAGCGCACCCACCCCCACTACTAACTTGGTCGCCCAGATAGCGGAAGCTATCGACTACCTCTAGTTTTTCACCCTGGAATGAGATAGAAGTTGTTTCCTGTTTGTTTGCAGTCTTTATTGCACCTGAACATCTGCCACAAACAAAAACTAACTTGCTAGTTAACCTGCCTTTGATGTTGCTGCACCTCTTATGTGTCCATAGCTTGCACCGGGTACATCTTATAGAGTTACTACCTACTCCTTTTCTACATACTGAGCAGGGCCATCTACCTGAAGGGGTTTGTGTTTTATCTACCTTCCTACTTATTAGGATTTTGGTTTTAGCTAGGTTGACTCTAAGGCCCTTCAATTCTAGACCTTGCTTCCACACCTGAAACTTCTCCTCTAGTTCTGATAGTGACTCCGCAATTAGGGCAAGGTCATCAGCATAGAGGAGCTCCCAGGGGCAACCTGTCTTGAACTCCTCTGTGATTGCCTGGAGGACTATGGTAAATAATAGGGGGCTGAGGACGGAACCTTGGTGGACCCCTACCTCTACCCGGAATTCATTGCTGTACTCATTTCCAACCCTCACCTTACTGGCCGCATCTCTGTACATGGCTCGCACAGCTCTCACTAGCCATTCTTCTATCCCAAGTTTCCTCATTGACCACCAGATAAGGGATCGGGGGACCCTGTCAAAGGCTTTCTCCATGTCAACGAAAGCCAGGTACAGAGGTTTATCCTTGGCTAGGTATTTCTCTTGCAACTGTCTCACTAGAAATAAGGCATCAGTAGTGCTTTTACCTGGCACGAACCCAAACTGCATCTCATCTAAATTGATTCGCTCCCTAATTAGTTGGGCTATGACCCTCTCTGTAACTTTCATAACCTGATCTAACAGCTTGATGCCTCTGTAATTATTTGTATCTAAAGCGTCCCCTTTACCTTTGTAGCAGTTGACTATGATGCTGCTACACCAGTCATAGGGTATGACTCCTTCGTGTATCACCTGGTTCGTAATACGGGTGACTAGGCTATAGCCAACACTGCCAGATATTTTGAGCATCTCTGCAGTGATTCCTGATGGGCCGGGGGCTTTCCCGGTCTTCATACTCTTAATTGCTTTATCTACCCTGGTACTATCAACTCGGATAGCTGGTCCCTCTATTGGGTCGACATAAGGCAGGCTCTCTTTCTCCCATTCATTCTATATATATATATATATATATATATATATATATATATATATATATATATATATATATATATATATATATATATATATATATATATATATATATGTATGTATATATACTTTTATTAGAGCTGAAAAAGTTCTTCACAAACTGTTATTTTTTTCACCCTGTTTTGCCTTTATGTGCCTACTCATACACACACACACACATACACACACACACATACACACACACACATACACACACACACATACACACACACACACATATATGTATATGTACATATAGATGGATAGACAGACAGACAGATAGATAAATAGATTAGTATATACAAGGAAGTACCCAAAAATAACTGGAAACATACTCTGTGGGACAAGCCCATTGTTGTTCATGCTTCCACCACTAGAAGCCACTTGATGCAACCTTCAGGCATCTGCCTGCCAACCAGCAGCATCCACTGAGGTCATACTGCATCTTTGTTTTACAGTGCTTCTCCCTTGTTCATTGATTTTTGTGGTGGCTGAAACAAAGGAACAAAGGCATACTTCCATGAAATTCTATTTTCTAATGGGGAAAACGGTGGCTGAAACAGTTGTCATGCTTCAAACAGCTTACAAGGACACTATCGAGTGGTTTCCATGCTTTAGGAATGGTTACTTGTCACTTAAAGACCAACTTCATTCAGGGTGATCAACGACCTCCTGAACAAAAGAAAACATGATGAAAATTCATGAACTGATCCTGGAGGAACGTCACTGAACAATTTACGGACTTGTTGATATGACGACTGTCAAATTTTGAACAAGGAATTGTGAATGTAATGAGTTGCAGCGAAATTCATGCCTTATTTACTCATGGAAGTGTGAGACAGTTTTTGACCAAAAATGGCATGACCCCCCCCCCCCCCCACTTACCCATCCTCACAAATCACCCAATCTTACTCCCTGCAACGTTGTTTTTGTTTCCCTGAATGAAAAAGGTTCTTCAAGGAAAGAATCTTGCAAATAAATGTGGGAGAGGTGAAAAAGACAATGACAAGGCTGTTAAAAGGAATCACTTCACAAGAGTTCCAGAACTGCTTTGAACAGTGGAAAACCCACCTAGACCAATACATTGCTTCAAATGGAGAATACTTTGAAGGTGATAAAAGTGTAAACGTAAAACTAAGTGAATAAAATAATATTGTAAAATTCCAGTTTCATTTTGGGTGCACCTTCGTATATATTTTTAAGATATATGTATATATATATATATATACTTATATGCATTATATATCTATCTATACACAGATATACATAAATATTCATATAAACAATACATATATATTTCGTATGTGTATTTCGTGTGCAAGATTCTTGATGTGGATACGTGTGTTGAAAGAAATACAATTAAACCTTGGGAGAGGGATTATGCCGGTAATAAACACACGCACTGGTTCAGTCCTTTATTAATTTATATAGTTTTTTGCTAAATAATTTCATTGCACTCTTGCAATCTCTTCAGTAACTTGTCTCTCCACTTCCATTTATTTTGAATATATGATCTGACGTTGTTTTGGCGTTGTTTTGGCGTTGTTTCGAAACTGTTTGGTATGAGCATGTGAGTGTGTGCAAGCTTGTATGTGTGCACGCTCATATGTGTGCACGCACTTTTGTGTTCGTGCTTATATGTAAGTAGGTGCGTCCATATTGTGTTTGTAACAATTTCGTTTATATCAGATCAGATAGAGACTTTGGACTTGGTTTTGGTTTCCTTTCTGTTATATATATATATATATATATATATATATATATATATATATATATATATATATATGTATATATATATATATGTATATATATATATATATTTTAAATTTATTTATTTATGTTTACATTCCGCATCATATGTGTGAACAACACATGCAACCATGGGCAATTGTAAGGCCCTCATCTACATGTATTTGCTGTTCAAAATTGGTCGCGTTTCAGTTATGAGGACCGACTCCTGTATTTGTCGCAACGATGCGTCACCGGGGTGTCTAGACAGGATTTCTATGCTAATTCGGTCCAGTACACCACCATGTTGTTCTTTGGCATGCTGGTAGAGCACCGAGGTTTGTTTTTGATTATTATAATCCCTCCAATGTTCGTTTACACGCTCAGCCAAACTTCTTGCCGTTTCACCTATGTATGTCGTGTTTCTGTTTTTACACTCACCATCCATACAGCTTATTTTGTAGACCACATTTCTGGCTTTGCAGTTGGTACCAGGACTATATTTGCACACAATGCAACTCTCCTCAATACACTTTGTCCTTCTGAAGGGATATGTTTTACATATTATTGATCTAATGGATCTCCCTGGTTTTTCTATAACATTTATCCTCAACTTAGTACTTTTGAGGATTTTTTGAAATCTGCGGGCCAGTTCTCCGTGTGTTGTGGCGTCTATAAACATTACTCCCAGGAACTTGTCTGTATTATACCACATGCTCTTTCTGTTTGTTTTGTCACTAATTCTTTGAAACCTATATCTTCAAAGTATGTTATCCATAAGAATTCAGCTCTATCACACAGTGTGAAAATCAATATATTAATAGCCGATTTAGTCAGAATAATGAAAAACATATCCCCACTGTGCAGTCCCTGGGAGAGGCAAAGACATATACAAGACTTCATGCATCGCATGCAGTTTTCGGGATACAGCCAGAAAGATAGAATTCGAGGATTTTTTGAAATCTGCGGGCCAGTTCTCCGTGTGTTGTGGCGTCTATAAACATTACTCCCAGGAACTTGTCGGTATTATACCACATGCTCTTTCTGTTTGTTTTGTCACTAATTCTTTGAAACCTATATCTTCAAAGTATGTTATCCATAAGAATTCAGCTCTATCACACAGTGTGAAAATCAATATATTAATAGCCGATTTAGTCAGAATAATGAAAAACATATCCCCACTGTGCAGTCCCTGGGAGAGGCAAAGACATATACAAGACTTCATGCATCGCATGCAGTTTTCGGGATACAGCCAGAAAGATAGAATTCGAGTATACAGAGGAGCTAGCAAGAAATTTGAGGAGATTGTTGTCAAAGATACAGATGGAACACAACCTAGATACCGTAACAAACAGTGGAATAGACTACAAAGAATTAGTGACAAAACAAACAGAAAGAGCACGTGGTACAATACCGACAAGTTCCAGGGAGTAATGTTTATAGACGCCACAACACACGGAGAACTGGCCCGCAGATTTCAAAAAATCCTCAAAAGTACTAAGTTGAGGATAAATGTTATAGAAAAACCAGGGAGATCCATTAGATCAATAATATGTAAAACATATCCCTTCAGAAGGACAAAGTGTGTTGAAGAGAATTGTATTGTGTGCAAATATAGTCCTGGTACCAACTGCAAAGCCAGAAATGTGGTCTACAAAATAAGCTGTATGGATGGTGAGTGTAAAAACAGAAACACGACATACATAGGTGAAACGGCAAGAAGTTTGGCTGAGCGTGTAAACGAACATTGGAGGGATTATAATAATCAAAAACAAACCTCGGTGCTCTACCAGCATGCCAAAGAACAACATGGTGGTGTACTGGACCGAATTAGCATAGAAATCCTGTCTAGACACCCCGGTGACGCATCGTTGCGACAAATACAAGAGTCAGTCCTCATAACTGAAACACGACCAATTTTGAACAGCAAATACACGTAGATGAGGGCCTTACAATTGCCCATGGTTGCATGTGTTGTTCACATATATGATGCGGAATATGAACGTAAATAAATAAATTTAAATTTAAAAAAAAAGTCTCTATCTGATCTGATATAAACGAAATTGTTACAAACACACATATGGACGCACATACTTACATATAAGCACGAACACATAAGTGCGTGCACACATATGAGCGTGCACACATACGAGCTTGCACACACTCACATGCTCATACCAAACAGTTTCGAAACAACGCCAGATCATATATTCAAAATAAATGGAAGTGGAGAGACAAGTTACTGAAGAGATTGCAAGAGTGCAATGAAATAATTTAACAAAAAACTATATAAATTAATAAAGGACTGAACCAGTGCGTCTGTTTATTACCGGCATAATGCCTCTCCCAAGGTTTAATAATACATATATATATTTATAGTATATTTGTCTGTATGTATGCATGTATGTACATATATACATGCATGCATATATGGTGGTTGTCTACTCCTTATGCAGAGTTTGACCACCTGTTGTACTTGCAACTTAGATCCATCATGGCATCTGATGTGGCTTTTTAAACCAGACAACGTCTTGAAAATACACCCACATAGATTGCATGTCTGATTTGGACCACCAAGAGCTGCAGTTAAGTTCTGATCTTTGTGGATCTTAAAATGTCTTTTGAGGCCTCCATTAGATTTGCAGACCTTATGGCATATATACATACGTACACACATACATACATACATACACATACATACATACATACATACATACATACATACATACATACATACACACACACACACACACATACATACAAACAAACAAAAAGACATCTTCCAGGGTGGTAGCATGCCAGTGTTACTTTCCGTTCTCCCATTAAATTCATTACCATACCTGCTCACAAAACAAGATGATCAGAGAAATGGATCCAGAAGTATCTCCCATCTTTTCTTTGTTGATGACCTGAAACTGTATGGGCAAAATGTGAGCCACATAAAAAACAATTGGACCTAGTAAACCAATTTCCTAGGAACTTTGGGATGAAATTTACTGAGTCTAAATGTACATTTTTAACAAGAAAACATGGAAAAGTTGTGCCCTCCTCTGAAAACCTAAAAATGAATGGCTTCACAATACAACCTCTACACTCAGATGACAATTATAGATATATCAGACAAGATGAGAATGTCAGATATGATGGACCCATAAATAAGGAAAGGATTAGAAATGAACTCCTTGGGAGGGTAAAGGGAATATGGTCATCAGAACTTTCAGCTTACAACAAACATATTACCACGACACCTTTGCAGTACCTGAACACATGCTTATGTTTGGCCTCCCAAACTGATTACAAGAATTAAATGAGGTAGATGCTTGAACTCATAATTATTGGAAACTTCAAAATCTATGGAGATGTAGATACACTGTACTTCTCACACAAGGATGGTGGCTATGGTCTCAAATCTGTACTGATGTCATATGAAACATGGATTGGGACAGTTAAACAACATCTGCAGCAGAGGAAAGAGACCAGTTTGTGACCACGAAACCAATAATATAATTAGGCTAGTTAACGAAGTTGAGGAGAGGTATGAAATAAGAGCGGATACAGTCCTCTCCCCAAGAAGCATTGGTAAAATCTATTTATCAGAACAACAGGGAAAAAATATGGAGTATTTCACTGAGAAGGTAGTACATGAGTACTTGGCATGTAAAACGTAGACCATAGAAAGGATTGATCATGTCATCAGCTTGGCAAGGAGTATTGATAAGTTTATGACATCCCACTTTGAAGGCTACAGCCATAGAATCCAAGAACAAGAGATGCCCACCAAATACCTTCAGTATAAAATGCAGAAAATATTGAAAACAAATGTAAGGTAGTGCAAGACCAAGAATGAAGACACCAACCTCATTATTGCCAACTATGGGAGAATGTCTTCCAGATATTATCTTCCTATGAAGTATAATGCAGTGACCAAAGCAGTCTGGAACAGGATAAACAAAAAAGAAAATACTATAGACAAAGTTGACCATATTGAGACCAATGGGTCAAAAGAATATTGGCAAAACCTAAAAATTAAAACACCCACCAATTTAAAACACAGCCAGATATCATTGTGTGGGACCACAAAAAAAAAAAAACATGTTCTGTTGTGAAAATCAGCTGCCCTCTGGAAATATATGTGGCCAGAAAAATACAAGAGAAAGCAGACATCTTTGGACCATTGATAAGGAGTTTGCAAATCCTTACCCAAGATACACTTTCAACTTCATACCTATTATTATTGAAGCAACAGGATACATATCAACCCACATGGAGCAAAGTATGGCTGAACTTGGGATCTTGGGGGAGACAACGCCAGTCCTTAATTCATACTCTACAAATGATCACAATATCTGGGACTATAAAAATCTGGAAGACCTCTTAAGATTTAAAGGATGATGGTTAAAAGATATTTTCCTTCGCAACTTTGCCATAAGTAGATGGCCAGTCAAAATTTACTCTAAAATTAAAAAGAGAAAGAGAAGAAAGAATGAATGTATATACATTCATACACACATACATACATGCATACATATGTACATACATACATACATATGTACATACATACATACATACATACATACATACATACATACATACACACACACACATACATACATACATACATACATACATACATACATTCATACACACATACATACATATATACAAACATACATACATACATATGTACATACATACATACATATGCACATACATACATACATACATACACACATACACACGGACATACATACATCGACACATACATAGGCACATACATACATACGTACATACATACATACACGCATACATACATACATGTATATATACGTATGTACACACATACATACATACATACATACATAATATCTCTGCCAGAAGGATATGCCTTTACAATTTTACCATCCTGGAGGTGGAGATAATTACTAAATATTTGATGAATTAAAGACACAAACAAGGTTGTCTACAAACTGGCATGCAGTGATAGAATATATTGGATTATACTTATCCCAAAAGATTAAACCAACATTATCAGCAAGTGCCAGAAAATGCCTGTAACATATTACTTTCCTATGAGGCATGACATTATGTATGTATGTATGTATGTATGTATGTATGTATGTATGTATATATGTATGTATGTATGTATGTATGCATGTATGTATGTATGTATGCATGTATGTATGTATGTATGTATGCATGTATGCATGTATGTATGATGTATTATGTATACATATATGTATATATGTATGTATGTATGTATGTATGCATGTATGTATGATGTATGAATGTATGTACGTACGAATGTACATATGTATACACACACATATGCATATATATGTGTATACACACATATATGCATATATATGTGTATACACACATATATGCATATATATATGTATACATGTGTATATGTGTTTATGCATACAAGTATGCGTATATATGTATATGCATACTTTATATATATATGTATGTATATACACACAAACACACACACAAACACACACACACACACACATATATATATATACATATATATATATAAAGTATGCATATGCATATATACACATACTTGTATACATACACACATGCACATGTATACACATAGGCATATATATGTGTATACATATGTATATGTGTGTATGTATACAAGTATGTGTATATATGTATATGCATAATTTATATATATATATATATATATATATATATATATATATATATATATATATATTGGGTGCATAAGATATTTGAGAACAGATTCATGTTCATAAGAAAACAGATATATAATAACAGATAATAACTTTATTTATTAAAAAATGCAATGAGTATAAAAATAAACTTTCTTTTCTATAATGTTATTCGATATAACTTCCTTCAGCTTCAACAACAGTTTCTATATGAGATCTAAATCATCTACATGCTCAAATCAAGTAGTCCTGTTTCGTTTTGGACATTATTCTGACTATGGTAACTTTCAAAGAATATTTGGTGATATGGGTGTGTTCATTGATCTCTCTCTCAACAATGCTCCACGTGTAATAGTCCAATGGATTGAGATCTGGGGAATTAGGAGGCCAGATATTAAATTTTCAAACATTCCTGTGTTACTAGAGTCATGTGTGATAGTGCAGAGTCTTACTGAAACACATATGGCCTTCCATTGCATACACTGTCTATCCAGGGCTTAACAATTATTTCCAGGACCTCAATGTAGGAGGCATAATTAACTCTAAGTCCTTGTGTAATCTCATGTCCTTCATTGTTGACAACCCCTAAAACCATGACAGTTGCAGGAAATTTTGTATACATAACACTTGGAACTTCAGAAGGATCTGCACATAATCATCTGTCATTTCTTCTGTTAACTTTTGATCTTGGTCAAAGTTTTTATTGTTTGAGAAAAACCAAATCAAGTCTTCTGCTGGATTTTTCAGTTTGTTTAAGAACCTTTTAGATCTGATGTAGTGATTCTCTTTTGCTTTTTCTGACAAATTGATCTTTCCTCATCATATAAGACTTATATCTAATGTCTTCATAGACAACATTTCTGACCCTTCTGACACATGGAGATCTTTTGCAAGTGACCTCATGGACGTTTTGGGATTGTAATCAATGGTCTGTTGAACTTGTTGGATAAATTGAGATGTTCTGATGATTTCAGAGCATTTAGAATGTTTTTTATGCTTTGATACTGGTGATACGTTTCCATCTTCAGTCTCTAGCTCCTGACAAACTTTGTAAACGAAAGATCTGACAACTTTTAAAAATCGAGATATTTCTAAATCGCTATGCTCAGCCTTTATAACCACAATAACAGCATGCCTCTTCATTCCTTGAGTAAGCTGAGGATCTACTATTATTATTTTCTGAAACAAAGATTATACAGAGTTAGCAAAAAACGCAGCAATGACCCATAAAAGGTATGTCCTCAAATACGTTATGCACCCTGTATATATATATATATATATATATATATACACACACATATTCATATTCATCATCGTTTAATGTCAGCTTTCCATGCTGGCATGGGTTGGATGGTTTCACTGAGGATTGGCAAGCCAAGAGGCTGCACCAGGCTCCTATCTGATCTGGCAAGGTTTCTACAGCTGGATGCCCTTCCTAACACCAACCATTCTGAGAATAAAGTGGGTGCTTTTTACGTGCCACTGGCACAGGAGCCAGTCTGGTGACACTGGCATCGATCATGTTCAAATGAATCTTTTTACATGCCACCGGCATGGGAGCCAGTCTAGTGACACTGGCATTGACCACACTCAAATGGTCCTTTTTACATGCCACCAGTATGGGAGCCAGTCTGGCAGCACTGGCACTGACCATGCTCAAATGATGCTTTTTACATGCCACCAGAATGGGTGCCAGTCAGGCGGTACTGGCATCAGTCATGAGGATTTCACTTGACTCAACAGGTTTTTTCAAGCACAGCATATCTCCAAAGGTCTTGGTCACTTGGTATTGCCTCTGTGAGATCCATTTGAAGGTCATGCTCACCACCTCATCCCAGGTCTTCCTGAGTCTACCTCTCCCACAGGTTCCCTCAACTGCTAGGGTGTGACACTTTTTCACACAGCTATCCTCATCCATACATAACACATGACCATACCAGTGCAGTCATCTCTCTTGCACACCACATCTGATGCTTCTTAGGTCCAACTTTTTTCTCAGAGAGCTTACACTCTGTTGAGTATGCACACTGACATTACACATCCAGTGGAACATACTAGCTTCATTTCTTTCAAGCCTACGCATGTCCTCAGCAGTCACAGCCCATGTTTTGCTGCCATGTAGCATGGCTGTTCTCACACATGCGTCATACAGTCTACCTTTCACTCTGAGTGTGAGACCCTTTGTTACCAGCAAAGATAACAATAGATAACAAGAAATTCAATTTTTATGCAAGATTTTCCTGGATCAAGACATTTCAGACAGGTGTGATGTAGAGTGTGTGTAGCATGTGTGTGTGTAGCATGTGTGTGTGTAGCATGTGTGTGTGTAGCATGTGTGTGTGTGTGTGTGTGCGTGTACGTGCGTGCGTGCGTGTGTTGTACATTCCACACTTGTCACTGCTCTTAAGCGAAAAGGTACTGATGTTCACATTACTTATTGACATCGTTCGTGACTGGTCACTTCCTATTTTCAATGACTGTGGAATATAGAAATAAATCACTGACTTGAAAAGTCAGGTAAAGTTTGGCAACAGGAAGAGCATCCAGCTATAAAACTCAGAGAACTCTCCATGCTGGTATGGAAAGAAATTCAGTGAAATGAATGACAGACTAGCTGTGCATGTGTGTGTGTGTGGGTGTAGTTGATGTATATCCCTACCCCTCAGCCCCCCCATAAAAATCTCTTAGTTTTACCCATTTTCTCTACCTTCCCTCTACACTTATTCTTCATATATTATCTTTTATCTTTTAATCATTTACTTGTTTCGGGGGGACAAACATATACACACACATACACATACATATTTATATATATATATATATATATATATATATATATATATATATATATATACGACGGGCTTCTTTCAGTTTCTGTCTACCAAATCCACTCACAAGGTTTCGGTTGGTCCGAGGCTATAGTAGAAGACACTTGCCCAAGGTGCCACACAGTGGAACTGAACCCAAGCTACTTAACACACAACCACTCCTGCACCTTTACTCTCTTTCCCTTGTTTCAGTCTCTTTACTCTTTTACTTGTTTCAGTCATTTGATTGCGGCCATGCTGGAGCATGCCTTTAGTCGAGGAAATCGACCCCAGGACTTATTCTTTGTAAGCCTAGTACTTATTATATTGGTCTCTTTTGCCGAACCGCTAAGTTACAGGGACATAAACACACCACCATCGGTTGTCAAGCGATGGTGGGGGGGACAAACACAGACACACAAATATATACACACACATACATATATATATACATATATATACGACGGGCTTCTTTCAGTTTCCATCTATCAAATCCACTCACAAGGCTTTGGTCAGCCAAGGCTATAGTAGAAGACACTTGCCCAAGGTGCCATGCAGTGGGACTGAACCCAGAACCATGTGGTTGGTAAGCAAGCTACTTACCACACAGCCACTCCTGCGCCTTTAAGAATTTTTAGTTAAAAAAATTTACCCCAGTACTTATTTTTTTCTTTTCTTAAGCTTGGTACTTATTTTATCAGTCTCTTATGCTGAACTAATAAGTTACTAATATGTAAACATGCCAACATCAGTTGTCAAGTGGTGGTGGTGGTGGTGGTGGTGGTGGTGGTGGTGGTGGTGGTGGTGGGACAATGGAGCTGAATTTTGACCCATTGGATACTGTCAAACATTCAACTTATGTTAGTATAAAAGATAGTCATTAAAAAAATTAAAGGGATGATGATGATATATATATATGTGTGCATGTGTGTGATGGTGTGTATGCATGTGTGTATGTATGTATGTATGTATGTATGTGTGTATGTATGTATGTATGTGTGTATGTATGTGTGTATATATGTATGTATGTATGTGTGTGAGTGTGTATGTGTGTGAGGATGTATGTGTGTATGTATGTGTGTATGAGTGTGTATGTGTGTGAGTATGTATGTGTGTATGTATGTGTGTGAGTATGTATGTATGTATGTATGTATGTGTATGTATGTATGTATGTATGTATGTATGTATGTATGTGAAACCAGCTATCTTGGTTGAAGGAACAATTCTGAAGGTAGTAGACAAGTTTGTCTACCTGGGCAGCACACTCAGCCATTCTTGCTCCCTGGATGAGGAAATATGTTTCAGGTTGCAGAGAGCAACTAATTCCTTCCGGTCTCTTCAGTCTCATGTCTGGTCCCAGCATGGAATAGCAAGGCAAACAAAAGTTGCTGTGTACCGTGCTTGTGTACTAACATTGCTCCTCTACTCGTGTGAAACATGGACTCTGTACAAACGTCAGGTAAGGGTTCTTGAACACTTTCATCAGAGATGTCTCAGGCACATTCTCAATGTTGGCTGGACTTCAAGGATTCCAGACACACAGATCCTGAGGACAGCTGATATGTTAAGTATTGAGGCGATGGTGCACAAGCACCGGTTACGTTGGACTGGACACGTTATTAGAATGAAGGATAGCAGGATTCCTAAGCAGATGCTCTATGGAGAACTTGTGAATGGAAGGAGACTCCGGCAGAAACCAAGGCTGCGCTTTAAGGACTGTGTCAAGTCCTCATTAAAGGCTTGTGATATGCAGGACACTGACTAGAAGAATAATGCCTGTCATCGCCACGGATGGAGGAAGCAGGGTAAGGAGGAGATCAACACTTTTGAGAGAGCACGTATCCAGCATGAAGAACTTAAGCGAGCTGCGCGAAAATGCACGGCTCGTATAGTGAATGGGAAAAGCTTAATCTGCAATGTTTGCAGTCGGGTATGCTTATCAAGAGCAGAGCTCATTAGCCACCAACGGAGCCGTAAATGCAAAATGTAAGTTAGTACTAGAGCGCAGAATGCTCCTGAAGGTCGGCAATGGTCTTCCTCGGTCATGAGTGGACGGCCATCATGTATGTATGTGCGGGTATGTATGTATGTATGTATGTATGTAAGTATGTATGTGTGTATATATAGACAGCTGCAAACTTGTGTTCAAGTATTGCCATCATCTGATCAAAAGTCCCACATATGCAATGGCTACAACCAACCATTTTTGTGACAGGTCTTACATTTTTTCAAATGATGCCTGTGCATGATGATTTTTTTTTTTTTTTTATTGTGGGGAAAAAATTTTGCACAAATCCAATTCCACTCTCTGAACATGGACAGCATAAACTTGAAAAGAAGAACTAGTCTACATCATTGAATATTGTCAGTGTCGCAGGTTTTCTCTCAGAGTTTTTCTCTCCTAGAGAGATGCTGTGACAACAATAGAGAGGCTTCCCACTCCCACTGGGCCAACTGTGCACCTGGACACCAACCCAGGTATTTCCACATCCCCATGCAAACATACATGCATACATACACATATTGTTGAATGGCCATTGACTGCTCATGAACCCTTCTGCCCATTGACAAGTCTTATTTTCCATCCCACAGTCACCCTCCTCACCAAGCAAGCTTGATGGGATTGCCAGTTTGGTCACTGACGACCCAACCATGCAACAGGTTGTGCTGGGTTACATGTTACCAGTAGCACCCAAGAGTAATCTGACACAATATATATATATATATATATATATATATATATATATATATGGGAGAATTTACGAAAAAAAACAACAACAGACGAGGACAGGTGGTGTAAACAACAAAAGGATGTATTAGTTTAACGCTTGGGAATACAGAAAGTCTTTAACGTTTCGAGCTATGCTCTTCAACAGAAAGAATACGGAGAAAACAAGGAGAAAAACACGGAGAAAAAAAATTGAATGGTTTGGTCAGCGATCTATCATGGCGTTTGCCGGACAGAAAGTTCACACAGGAGAGCTAAGATAAAGGGGAGATAACAAAAGGGGAAGGAAACGGTACTCAAATACCAGAGGTAGAGTAATATGCTTTATTTAAAAGCAGCAGAAATATATAAAAAAACTGTTACTCGGAGTTTCACGTACCGATTCATCGGACAGTTTTATTAGAAAACTCCGAGTAACAGTTTTTTGTTATATTTCTGCTGCATACATACATACATACATACATACATACATACATACATGTATATACACACATATATCTATTTAGTGTAATTCAGGTAAAAAAAACTCATAACATGCATTTAAAACCATTATATACCAAGAGAATTCAGAGAAATCTAACAGGACTTAACTATATTCCACCCAACAAAGTTTCCAGACAAGGTTGTTGCTGAAAAATATTCAAGTATATTAAACTATATATTAGTTACAAAGAATGATCTTCTATAATGGCATAGTGTATGGTGTACAGTGCAGAAACAAATGATTTGATCTACTATTAAAGCCTGATATCCTCCATCCTCATATTATATAATTCTTATACATTTATATGGATAGATAGATAGATAGATAGATAGATAGATAGATAGATAGGTAGATAGATAGAGAGAGAGAGGGAGATAGAGAGAGAGAGAGAAAGACGGAGAGAGAGGTACATATATATACACATGTATACACACATACATACGTTGTGTGGTAAGAAGTCTGCTTTCCAACCACATGGTTCTGGGTTCAGTCCCACTGTGTAGCACCTTGGGCAAGTGTCTTCTACTACAGCTTTCAGCCAATCAAAGTCTTCTAAGTTGTTTTGATAAACAGAACCTGAAAGAAGCCCGTTGTATATATATATATATATAATTTGTTCAACTAAAAGCCCTTCAAGGCAATGCCCCAGTATGGCCACAGTCTAATGACTGAAACAAGTAAAAGATAAAAGATACACGCACACACACATACACACACATACACACACATACACACACACACACACACACACACATACATATATGTATATATATATATAACCTGTCAATCACTGATGCTAGAATTCTGGATTTAGTACAGTCTCCTGTTTATAGTCCCTGATTCTTATTCTTAGATATTTCCCTTCCATTCCGAAAGAGACAACAAACACCACCACCACCACCACTGCAACCACCACCACCACCACCACCAATGACGACAACAACAGCAACAGCAACTACAAAGACAATAACAGCAGTAACCACGACAATGACAACAACAACATCACTGACAAACTCTGTAATACCTCAACATACCACTTCACTTTCTCCCCCCCCTTTCTCCCCCCCCCCATCACACTAAAGCACTGAGTGCAGTTTCCTATAACTACACTAAATGCTGCTTCCTGCAATTATATTTTCCATCTAACTTATCAGATCGTTTACTAGATAATGTATGTGTATGTTGGTGGATGTATATATATATATATATGTATGTATGTATGTATATGTATGTATGTATGTATGTATGCGTGCATGCATGTATGCATGTATGTATGTGCGTGTGTGTGTGTGTGCGTATGTATGAATGCATGTATGTATGTATGCACACACAAATATATATATATACATACATATATACATAAACATAGATAAATATATACATACGTATATGGGTATGTGTGTGCGTGCATCCATATAATTACATGTGTGTGTGTGCAAATATATATGGATATATATGGATATATATGTATGTATATATGCATACGTGTATATATGTGTATGTACATATGCATGTGTGTGTGTATATATATATGTATGTATATGTATATGTATGAGTGTGTAGATATATGTATATATATATATATATATATATATATATATATATATATATATATATATATGTATATATATATATATATATATATATATATATATATATATATATATATATATATATATATATATATATATATATACATATATATATATATATATATATATACATACATACATACATACATACATACATACACACACACACACACACATGTATGTATGTATATATGCATGTATATTGCCATTACATTATTGTTTACACACTGTTTATATCTACACTTAACAGTCTGTTTGACCTCAGAAAATACTAAAGGCTTCCTTGAAATAAGAACAAAAAAAAAGCAAAAACAAAAAATATAGTAACAATTATACACACCCAGAAGAGACAATTTTTGAGGAATGTTATACTTCCTTCTCAGAGCGTGGAATTAATTCATTAATTTAATTTTGTCTGATATATTTTTTCTTAGTTTTTATTTTTATTTTTTTAATTTATTTTACTTTATTATTTATTTATTTATTTGTTTGCCTTTCGTCCTTTCGGAGGTCGATAAAATAGGATCCAGTTGAGCACTGGGAGTTGATATAATCAACTTACCATCTCCCCAAAAATTACTGACTCTGTACCAAAATGTGAAACCATTACTATTATTCTTCTTATTAATATTGAGTGAGACAACAGCACATTCCATCAAAGTGACACTGGGGTACAAATATGCGAGGCTCAGTATACCCATCGTGACTACCCATTTGATAAGGGTACACCAGGTACATGCATCACAACCATATGTGCGTGACACGGTGATTTCATATCAAAATAAACAGCACATGACTTCGCAGGTGGGGGCCCAATTAGAATTTTCTTTAGGTCGAGTAGCCCATCCCACTCAAAAGATCTCTGAATAAGGGTCATTTAAGGATGATGAACGAAACACCCATGTTTCCAAAGGTGAATTATTCAAGCCCCAAAGAATTCCTCTCAACACATGGCTATGATGCACCCCCACTACTTCTGCTTGTGATCAGAGATGCACATATTGTCAGCCACCAAGGGACAAGCTCAACTGGTTACGGTCAAACAACTGACAAGCAAATCTGTGGTATTGAGCAGAACATTTGCTGTAACCCATCTTTTATACCAAGGCAAAACAATGTACATGATACCACTTCCAATCAGTTAAGATCAGAAGTTATGAGAGCCACTGCCTGATACTGCATCAAAGCATTGTTGTTGTTGTTATTGTTGTTGTTGTTATTATTATTAATTATTGTTGTTGTTGTTGGTTTGCCTTATTTAAGCTAACTTTTAGACAAAACGACCATCATATGAAGTGGTTCTGGTTATCACAATACTCCAGCTGTCAAATCTCTATTAAATTCAAAATAGTTATTTAGAAATACTTTGGTTCTTATTTTATTTTATTATTATCATTATTTCATTTATTTAATTTTTGTTGTTTTGTTGTTGTTATTGCTAGATCATCCTACCAGAGCTTTACCCTCATTCGACACAGCATCTGCAGGTTGGATGAGGCCTTATGGCAGGCTCTGTATCAAATGGATGAACATGATTAAGGAAGATCTCCAGAGACTCGACATTATCTTAGCAGATGCAGAGGGGCTGGCATGGGGCCCCCATTGATGGAGAGCACTGGTCAATTTGGTCAGTTCTACTCATCAAGCAAGAGATTGAAGCAAGCCAGCAAGTTATCAGATTAAAAAAAAAACACTTGGAATACTTTACATTATTTACATTATTTACAATTGACAGATATTTGTCCTCATCTTGTTTGTTGTTAACACAACGGTCCAGCTGATATACCCTCCAGCCTTCATCAGGTGTCTTGGGGAAATTTCAAACCTGGGTTCTCATTCCTAAGGTATTTTTCAATGTCGTTGTTGTTGTTATTATTATTATTATTATTATTATTATTATTATTATTATTATTATTATTATTATTATTATTATTATTATTATTATTATTATTCAGTAGTTTTATTTTTATAGCGTGCTTTCACTTCACTACTGAGCGCAGCTCTGTGTGCCTTGGGTATGTGCTGTGGTTTGCTGTGATGCTCTTATGGTTACTGTATTGAAAGTGTTTTGCGTAGGATGTGTGTAGTGCCCAGTAGTGCAATTTTCTGTATGTTATATATATTTGTAAGTCCTGGTGTTTTTGTTATGTATTTGTCTGAATATTTTTTTTATTATACCTAAGGCACCTACTATGATAGGAATTGTTTCTGTTTTTAGATTCCACATTCGAGTTATCTCTATTTCCAGGTCTTTGTATTTTGAAAGTTTCTCCATTTCTTTTAGGGAAACGTTGTCATCTGCTGGTATTGATACATCAATGAGAAAGCATTTTTTTCCTTCATGATCTTTGACAACTATATCTGGTCTATTGGCCTTAATTTTTCTATCTGTGTGTATTGGCATATCCCAGAGTATGGTTGCTATCTCATTTTCTGTGACCTTTATGTTTATACCATCTTTTTTCTGTTGTTATTCCATAGTATTGGCATAGCTTCCAGTGTATATAAGTCCCAGCTCTGTCGTGTCTGTGAATATATTCCTTCTTAGCCAGGACTGGGCAGCCAGAGATAATATGATTTATTGTTTCTTGTACATCGCCACATATTCTGCAGTTACTTGTTATGTTTATTTTCATTATATGTTTTTGGTAATTTCTGGTGGGGAGGCTTTGGTCTTGTGCAGCAATTAAAAAATCCTTCAGTCTCTGCTTTGAGTCCTGAGCTTCTCAACCATTGCTGGGATTTTTCTCTGTCTATTTCTTTTGCATTTAGTTTAGCCCAGTATTTACCATGTAGGGGCTTTTCTTGCCATCGTTTTATCATGGTCCGTTGCTGTTCTAGTTTTAGTTTGGATTTCATTTGTTTTATAGCTTTTGTTGTTTTTTCTTCTTCTTCGTATTTATTAGGTAGTATGATTTCTTGTTTGTATTTGTCAGCTTCATTAAATACTGAAAACAGTTGTTTGTTTTGCTCATGTTTTGTGGCTATTTGTATTAGTTTTCCTTGCTTCTGAAGTAGGTATTTTTGAAGTCCTATGGTGGTTATTTTATGATAGTTTTCCAGCTATATAGGACCCCTGCCACCTTCTGTACGTTGTATATATAGCCTTTCTATGTCAGATTTAGGTGGTGCATCCTAGATCCTGTCATTATTTTTCTTGTTTTCCTGTCTATTTTAGATAGTTCGTTTAGTGTCCAGTTAAGGATATTGTAGCTGTAACTTATAACTGGGACAGCTAAAGTGTTGATACCCATTATCTTGTTTTTAGCATTGAGCTCTGTTTTTAGTATTGATCTAACTCATCTATAGTATTCTTTCTTTATTTTCTCTTTCATTTGTGTGTGTTGTATCCTATCTAGTTCATTGATTCCTAAATATTTGTATGGCTGGCTTTTGTCTAATTCTCTTATTTCATTGGCTTTATCTAGTGTGATGTTGCTACTTTTAACTAGTTTTCCTCTTTTCAGGGTTGCTTTGGCACATTTTTCTAATCCGAATTTCATATCTATTTCCTTGGTAAAGCCGTGTACTGTCTGTAGTAGTGTTTCCAGCTTTTTATCATTTCTAGCGTATAATTTTAGGTCATCCATATATAAAAGGTGGCTGATTGTTTTGCCGTAACATTTGTATCCACACCCAGTTCTATTCTGGGGTGAATGATAAGGTGGAGATTCAATGAAATTGGCTAACCCTTCCAATAAGAATTGCTGGCCCTTATGCCAAAATTTAAAACAATTATTTAATCATCATAATCATCAGCAGCAGCAGCAACAATCATCATTTCAGCATTCATATTTGTATGCTTGTTTGTGCCAGATAGAAATTGTTGAGGCAGATTTTCTATGTCTGGATGCCCTTCCTGTCCCCAACCATCACCTGCTTACAAACCAGGTAGTATTTCTCCCAAAACCAGATACAGAAGATTGAAAACAAGGGCCACTACTTACATGACAGTGACACTTGTTTTACAACTGTTGTGTGTTAGCAAGACATGAAACACCAACACACACACACACATATACAACAGTCTTCTTTCAATGCAATGTTATTACCAGTTCGAATACGCCAGTGGCAAATTCGAACTTGTAAACAAGTAGATAAATGGTGCAAATACACCTAAACCATCTTGCAGTGCCACCAATCCTCTTCAATCATAGAAATTGGACAATGGCACTGCAAGTTGATAAGAGAGGCAATCTCTCAGTATATTTACGCCATTTGTCTACAGTGAGAAATTGTCTCCATGACAAAATATAGTGAATGGCTTATTTACAAGTTCAAATATGTCATTGGCATATTTGAAGCACCATTTGAGCATGGTCATTGCCAGTGCTGCCAGACTGGCTCCCATACTGGTGGCATGTAAAAAGCACCATTCGAGCGTGGTTGTTGCCTGTGCTGCCTGACTGATCCTGTGCTGGTGGCACATAAATGCACCATTCAAACGAGGTTGATGCCTATACCACTTGAGTGGCCCTCATGCCAGTAGCATGTAAAAACATCCACTACACTCTCAGAGTGGTTGGCATTAGAAACAATGCCAGATCAGATTGCAGCCTGGTACAGCCTCCTGGCTTACCAGTCCTCAGTCAAACCGTCCAACCCATGCCAGTATGGAAAGTGGACATTATACCATGACAACGATGATGATGATGATGATGATGATGTAATAACATTGCATTTATACACATTATTGCTTAGCACTCCCACCCCATAGTCTTCTTACAGTTTCTATCTACCAAATCCATTCACAAGTTATTGGTTGGCCTGGGACTAGAGTAGAAGATACCCAAAGAGACACACAATAGGACTGAACCCAAAGCCACATATTTGGGAAGCAAATTTGTTAACCACATAATCATCTACAATGAATTCATGACCCTCACAATTTCCACTCTTCTTGATACCATTTTTTTTTTCCAGTTTGACTAATTACCCACAGATAGCTTGTACTGATTACAATAGGGAAAAAAAAAAAAAAAAAAAAAAATCAAAAGAAATAAAGGTCAAGCAAACACCAGCAGATATTTGGGAATTTAGTGTTTGAGTTACTTTATCAGATATACAAAACATAGAAGATAACAAAGCCAAAGATTCCATGAATGACTTACTATAAAACCTGTTGTAAACCAAGAGCTGATAGCTCTTCATGTGATAAGTCTATTTCTTTAAGCTTTCCTTTCCAACAGACACTTTTGTTCTGAGTTAGTGATGTGTATCCAGCTGGTCCAGTATTGTGATGTTATCTCACTAGTTGTGTACAAACAAACCAGTGTGCTCAAATCTCTTGCTTGTCATAGTAGAAATAAGCAATCAAGTAATAAACAAATAAATAAACAAATAAATAAACAAACAAATAAATAGACAAACAAATAAATAAATATAAATGATAAATAAATAAATATAGATAATAGATAAATGAATATAAATAAAACAAAATGAAAATTAGAATGGGGTATTTTTTTTTCTTTTTCTTCGTTTGTTGTTGGTTGCTTCTATTGCGCACAATGAATTAACCATACATATACACTCATACTCGCATTTACTTATGTATAAGTATGTACATACACATCTACTCACATGCACACATGTATATGTATGCATGTATGTATGTATTTTTCTTCTCTTTTTTTTTTATATTTGTTTCAGTCATTTGACTGTGCCCATGCTGCAGCACCACCTTAAAGTGTTTTTGTTGAACAATTTGACCCCAGGACTTATTCTGTTGGTCTCTTTGCTGAACACTGAGTTATGGAGATGTAAACACACCGACACCAGTTGTCAACCATTGGTGAGGAGACAAACACAAACACATACACATATGTGTGTGTGTGTGTGTGTGTGTGTGTGTGTGTGCATGTGTGTGTGTGCGTGTGTGTGTATGCGTGCGTGCATGTGTGTGTGCGTGTGTGTATGTGTGTGTGTGTATATACATACACACACATACATATATATATATATATATATATATATATATACACACATATAAACAACAAGCTTGTTTCAGTTTCTTATTTCTTTATTGCCCACAAGGGGCTAAACATAGAGGGAACAAACAAGGACAGACAAAGGAATTAAGTCGATTACATCGACCCCAGTGTGTAACTGGTACTTAATTTATCGACCCTGAAAGGATGAAAGGCTAAATAAGTTAGTGGGCTTGCATGGTAGCATCTTGCAAGACAAATCCATACCACCAGAGGAGTGATGAACAGACTTACCAATGAAGTTTGGTTCAGTCTGGAATTTTAAGCTGACAGAAACTAGAGCAAGGTTACAAACAGGGTAGATAATTTCACCGAGATCCATTTGATGAACCAGGATGGTTCATCAACGACTGAATTATGTCTTTATTGCCATATCATACAAATACTACATGAACCTATCAAACACCTTTCATGTCTTAATGCTCTTGCTTTAGCTCTGATAATGAAATCTTTTTTTCAGTTATAATGCATTTTCTAATTGTCTCTTCTAATTTATTTATTTACTCCCTCTCTAATCTATTTTTCTCTACTGTTACTTCTTTGTTAGACATTATAATCTGTGCACTAATTGCTCACTTCAGAGCGCTCACTACTAATTGTTGATGATTGCAGCAATAAACAAATATAAAAAGAAATTCAGTATTGCTGTCCATGTTCTGCTTCCAGTATCTAGGTCTCTATCTATGCTCTCTATTTAGGTCAGCTATGCAGGTCACAAATTTTTGGTCTGAGTAGTCAACAAGTTGAAACTGTGGACACCCAACACAGTTTATCACTCAGCAAACACTCCATTTAGATGTGATTAGATGACCCCAATATGGTTGCTCTCTGACCATGCTGGTCTGTTAATAGCAGACAATGAGAGGATGGGAAATTGGCTAATTATTCTCTAATTTGAGAAAACACTGACAGTTTTTAAATGCTCTTTTTCCCAGGTCTTGATAATGTTATCAGAATGTTAGAATGAAATTGAAAAATTCTATTGGAGAAATTTATTAAAAAAAAAGAAAAAAGAAAAAAGAGTGGAGGTAAACTTATGTAGCTCTGATATAAAAGTAGTAGTAGTAGTAGTAGTAGTAGTAGTAGTAGTAGTAGTAGTAGTAGTAGTAGTAGTAGTAGAAGAAGAAAAAGAAGTAGTAGTAGTAGTAGTAGTAGCAGCAGCAGCAGCAGCAGCAGCAGCAGCAGCAACAGCGGCTATAATGATTTCAAGTTTTTAGCACAAGGCCAGAAATTTCAGGCTAGGGGGGGGGGGCTAGTCATTTACCTCAACCCCAGTGCATGACTGGTACTTATTTCATTGACTCTAAAAGGATCAAAGGCAAATTTAGCCTCGGCACCATATGAACTCAGAACATATGGGCGATGAAATGCCGCTGAGAATTTTGTGCGGTGTGGTAACAATTCTGTGAGTTCACTACCTCATAAGAATGATAATAATAACAACAACAACAACAACAATAATAATAATGGTTTCAAATTTTTTTGCACAAAGCCAGCAATTTCCAGGTAGAGTGCCAGCCAGTTGCATTGACTCCAGTGCTCAACTGGTGTATATTTTATCGACTCTGAAATGATCCAAAGCAAAGTTGACCTAGGCACCATTTGAACTCACAACATAAAGGCAGATGAAGTATCATTAAGCGTTTTGGCCGGTGCAGTAACAATTCTGTGAGTTCACTGCCTCAATGATGATGATGATGATGATAATAATAATAATAATAATAATAATAATAATAATAATGATAATAATAATAATAATAATAATAATAATAATAATAATAATAATAATAATAATAATGGGGGAGCATCATAGCCATATGTTGAGAGGAATTCTTTGGGGTTTGAATAATTCACCTTTAGAAACATGGGTGTTTTGCTCAACATCCTTAAACAAACCTTATTCAGGGACCTTTTGAGCAGGATGGGCTACTCAGCCTGAAGAAAATTCTAACTGGACCCTACCTGCAAGGTCATGCACTGTTTATCTTGGTATGAGATCACCATGTCACACACATATGGTTATGATACATGTGCCTGGTGTACTCTTATCAGCCAGGTACTCATGATGGGTATAATGGGCTTCGTATATTTTACCCCAGTGTCACTTTGATGGCATGCGCTGCTCTCTCACTCAATAATAATAATAATAACAACAACAACAATAATAATTGCCACTCCTGTGGATACAAGCATAGCTGACAAAGAGCTGAAAAATGTGGAAACATAAAAATTACTAAAAGACAAAATAAAAGAATGTCAGCAATGGAGAGTAACTGTCATTTCAGTAGTTGAAGAGCATTTGGAGCACTAACAACCAACTACAAGAAATATGTTGGAGAAATTGGAATTGACATGAGGGTAGAACATGCTCAAAAATCTGCTTTATTGGGGATAGCAAGGATTTTGAGATTGATACTTGGGTGTTGAGTATCTTCCATGATAGTTAATATCCAAGTACCAACTCATAATTTGCATAAATAGATCCTATGAGACCTCTGACAACAGGTTGTTGTCTGCTCTCACGGAATCAGCCAGAGCAAGTAAGACTAGGAACTCTAAGAAGTAAGATGTAACAATAATAATAATAATAATAATAATAATAATAATAATAATAATAATAATAATAATAATAATAATAATAATGATGATGATGATGATGATGATGATGATGATAATAATAATCATCATACTCATCATCATCATCATCATCATCATCATCATCATCATCATCATCATCATCATCATCATCATCGTTTAACGTCCACCGCTTTCCATGCTAGCATGGGTTGGATGATTTGACTGAGGACTGGTGAACCAGATGGCTACACCAGGCTCCAATCTGATCTGACAGAGTTTCTACAGCTGGATGCCCTTCCTAACGCTAACCACTCCGAGAGTGCAGTGGGTGCTTTTGCATGCCACTGGCACGAGGGCCAATCAGGCGGTACTGGTAACGGCCACGCTCAAATGGTGTTTTTACATGCCACCTGTACAGGAGCCAGTCCAGCGGCATTGGCAACAACCTCGCTCGAATGTTTTTGGCAACGACCTCGCTCGAATGTTTTTCATAATAATAATAATGATAATAATAATAATAATAATCCTTTCTGCTGAAGGCACAAGGCCTGAAACTTTGGGAGAGGAAGCTCGTCAATTACATCGACTCCAGTGCTCAACTTGTATTTAATTTATTGACCCCAAAAGAATGAAAGGCAGAGTTGACCTTGGTGGAATTTGAACTCAGAACATAAAGATGGATAAAATGCCACTAAGCATTATGCCCAGCATGTTAACAATTCTGCCAACTCACCGCCTTCAAAATGATGATGATGATGATGATTTCAGGCTGCCCAGTCCCTGCTAAGTCTGAATCTGTATACAGACATGACAAAGTAAGCAGTTATACCCACTGGACAATATGCCAACATTACAACATCAAAACTGACAACAGGTGGTATAAGTATGAGCGAAGCAAGATACAAGACAATGATCAGGCCACAATCATCTGGCATATGCCGGTTCAAAGTACAAAGATCTCGAAATTGAAGTAAAACAAAATGTGGGGCTTGAAGGTAAAAACAATACCAATAATAATTAGAGCATTGGGCATGATAAAAAAAAAATCATATGAACAAAAATGTAGAAGCTATAACTGGATCCTCAACTCTACACACTGTCCAAAAAATAAAACCCTGCTAGGAACAGACCACATCCTACACAGAATCTCTATCAATCCATTAATACAACCTAAACAAAACAACCCACAAATACATGACACGCTCTATACAGCGTTTACCCAGTGAAATAAACTCTCACCAGCAAACTAGAAAGCCAAAGCATTGCACACTCAACACACAATACAAGCAGTAACACAACAAAAGACAGCACCACACCCCAAGGAAAAAAAACAAACTAACACAATACAATAATGGCAAGAGTTCGCACACTCCCAACAGCAGAAAAGAACACACAAAGCTGCACACACCCCAACATGGAGGTGTAGCAGGTGCTGCAGTGGAAATTTGCCTCAAATTACCAAATATTGAACAATTATATTATTATTCTTGTTGTTGTTGTTGTTATAAGGACTGGTTGTATCAATCACTACAGAGACAAAGAAGAGGTCTAATTAACTGTGAAATGTGTGCTAAGTCTGAGGAAAATAATCTGGAATAGTATGTAAAGAATTCAAAGGAGAGATTGATGGCAGGAGTAAGAAAGATAAAAGTCCTAAGCAGT
Organism: Octopus bimaculoides; assembly: GCF_046866305.1. Classification (NCBI taxonomy): domain Eukaryota; kingdom Metazoa; phylum Mollusca; class Cephalopoda; order Octopoda; family Octopodidae; genus Octopus; species Octopus bimaculoides. Next base: position 33,651,668 of record NC_142944.1, on the reverse strand, counting down.
GATGAAGCAAAGGAAAATGGAGAACTTAAACAAGACAGACAAGGATACTCTGAAAAATGGAAAGGAAGAAACATGTATGATCAATTCTTGTGGGAAATACCTAAGACAACTAATAAAAATAAGATCTGGGAATGGAATAGGAAAAGTGACTTGAAAGTGAAAACTGAAGTCCTTATCTTCACAACCCAAGAACAGGCACTGATAACATAGCAGAGACTCCAGCAAAGAAGATCTGAAGAAGGAATTGTAATTCCGAAATATCATCAGACTATAGATAACCAAATTACAACAGGTATATAGTCCATTTTTTGTTCTATAGTGCATTGTTGTACCATTCTAAACTTTTTATTCTTTACAAACCATTTCATGTTCAATCTTGACAAGTCAGTGACTTCCCCACTTTGTAGGTTGTGTGGTAAGAAAGGTGAAACAATAAACCAGATTATTAGTGAACGTAAGATGCTTGCACGGAAAGAGTACAAGAGAGGGCATGACAACATTGCCAGATTGATTCACTGGAAGCTCTGTCATAAGTATGACATGAGAAATGATATGAGCATCAGCTGAAAAGGGTTGCTGAACAGTATAAGATCTTGTGGGACATGACCATCCAGTGTTATCATGGCTAGAAAACCTGACATTGTTGTCAGAGAAAAGAAGGACAAAGCAATTATTATGAATATTGCTTTCCCATGGGACCACAAGGTAAATGAAAGAGGGAAATCAGGAATCTGTGGAGAATCAGACTCTAAGAAATGGTAGCAATTGTGGTTGGTGCACTGGGAGCAGTTAGTAAAAGGTTAGATGCATGACTTGAGAAGCTAGAAATTACCATCAGAACAAGATTGTTGCAGAGAACAGCCATGTTGCGAGTAGCAAGGATTCTAAGGAAGGTGTTTGAAAATTGAAGGAGGAGTAGCTCAAAGGACCTTTGGCCATTGGATATGGCTTGCTCTTTTGGTATAATGTCAATATAACATCTGCCAGAGCAAAAGGATCAGGGATAACAACAATAACAACAACAACAACAACAATAATAATAATAATAATGATGATGATGATGATGATGATGATAATAATAATAAATGCCCTGACGCAATACCAGGCATTGGCTCTCATGGCTTCTGATCTGAACCGATTGGAAGTGTTATCATTGTTTTGTCTTGGTTTAAAAGATAGGCTACAGCAAGTATTCTGCTCAATACCACAGATTTGCTTGTCAGTTGTTTGACCTTAACCAGTTGAACATGTTCCTTGGTGGCTGATGATATGTGCATCTCTGATTCTGAGCCAGAATAATGGAAGAGAATCATAGTCTTGTGTTGAGAGGAATTCTTTGGGGCTTGAATAATTCACCTTTGGAAACATGGATGTTTTGTTCATCATCCTTAAACAACCCTTATTCAGGGACCTTTTAAGTGGGATGCCTGGTGTACCCTTATCAGACGGGTAGTTATAATGGGCTTCGTATATTTTACCCTAGTGTCACTTTGATGGCATACACTGCTCTCTCACTCAATAATAATAATAATAATAATAATTATTATTATTATTATTATTATTATTATTATTATTATTATTATTATTATTATTATTATTATTATTGAGTGAGAGAGCAGTGCATGCCATCAAAGTGACACTGGGGTAAAATACACAAAGCCCAATATACCCATCATTACTACCCGTCTGATAAGGGTACACCAGGCACATGCATCACAACCATATGTGCGTGATATGGTGATCTCATATCAAGATAAACAGTGCATGACCTCACAGGTGGGGCCCAGTTAGAATTTTTTTCAGGTCGAGTTGCCCATCCTGCTCAAAAGGTCCCTGAATAAGGTTTGTTTAAGGATGTTGAGCAAAACACCCATGTTTCCAAAGGTGAATTATCAAACCCCAAAGAATTCCTCTCAACACATGGCTATGATGCTCCCCACTACTTCTGCTCGTGATCAGAGATGCACATATCGTCAGCCACCAAGGGACATGCTCAACTGGTTAAGGTCAAACAACTGACAAGCAAATCTGTGGTATTAAGCAGAATATTTGCTGTAGCCCATCTTTTATACCAAGACAAAACAATGTACATGATAACACTTCCAATCAATTAAGATCAGAAGCCATGAGAGCCACTGCCTGGTACTGCATCAGGACATTTATTATTATTATTATTATTATTATTATTATTATTATTATTATTATTATTATTATTTCTAATATAGGCACAAGGTTTGAAATGTGAGGGAGGGAACAAGTTGATACCATCAACCTCAGTACTTGGCTGGTAGTTTATTTTATTGACATCCTGAGGAACAATAGGCAAAGTTGATCTCGGCAGAATTTGAACTCAGAACGTAAATACTGCCATTCAAATTATTCAACACATCTTTAATTCAAGTTTTATATGGGTACTAATTTTATTTTCTCTGAATAAAGCTACAAGTCAAATACATAAAAGTATTTCAGGGGATTGATTAGGTTGATAGAATTGGCGCCTTTTCAAAACCAGGTAGTGTGAAATGCTTATTTTCATTCATCTTTACAGCATTATAGAAATATTCTACACAGGCCTTCACTGAGCAGGCGCTGACAAATCAAAGGACAATTAAAGAAGTAAATCATGCCATTTATTTGTTTGTTTGGTTCTTTATTTTTGTTTGTGATTTTTTTATATATTTCTTTATTCAGTTTATTTATTTATCTTATTTTATTTATTTATTCATTTTTTTTTGTTCTTGTACTAGTTCGACTGTAATGTCACAGAATATGACTACACATTTTTTCTTTTTCTTTTTTTTTTTTTTTTTTACCATTGTATGAGTATTATAACACCGCATATTGTTCAAATTTGAAAGCCTGGGGAAATTTTTCATACAAGCTGCCTTTCATTACTATCAGATTTACTGACCTTCTACTCGCTTGATAAATTGCTTTTAACTTTTTCCTTCTTCTAGCAGTGGTGGTTGTAGATTATTACAAAGACATTAGATAACAAAGAATGAGCACATTCAGTCAACCTTACTTCACTTCTTTCACCTGTTAATTGTTGATTACATCAGCTGGGTCAACCCCACCACCACCACCACCACCACCATCACCATTGTGGTTGTGCTACAACAAAAAATATATAAACAAATAGATAAATAAATAAAATAGAATAAAAAAAAGTTTTGTTTATGCTTTTCTTTTTGTTTTTTCACTGTTTTGGTGTGTTTGTGCGTAAGCAGGTAATTCAATGGACTTTGTAAGTTTCAAGGTACAGATATATACATATATATATATATATATATATATATATATATATATATATATATATATATAAATAGACAGAGAGACAGAGAGACAGACAGACAGAACTATACATACAAACTTATATATATATATATATATATATATAAAGATAGATAGATAGGTAGATAGATAGATAGATAGATAGATTGATATGTATATATAGATATCATCATCATTATCCTCATCATCATCATTGTCATTGTCTAACGTCTGCCTTCCATGCTGGCATGGGTGGGACAGTTTGACAAGAGCTGGCCAGGTAGAAGCCTGCACCAGACTTCTATAACTGTTTTGGCAACAAATATATGTATGCGTGTGTATGTATACATATGCATAGGCTGACAGACAGGCAGGCAAGCAGGCAGGCAGGTAGGTAGGCAGGTTGGTAGGTAGGTAGGTAGGTAGGTAGGTAGGTAGGTAGGTAGAGACAGACAGACAGTTAGCTGAGTCCATAGTATGTACAAATGTACCAGCCAAAGGAACAGTTAAGTTTTACATTGCACCTGTTTCTGCTCCATTGATTCCAGCAAATACACATCACTCTTGACAGCCCAAATCCAAGTGAATGTACATAAGTAATACAAGGAGGCGGAGTTAATTTATTTCTATATCCAGTTCAATCAAACTAGCCAGAAATGAATATTATACTAAGGTACAGTTCACTCCTGCATTTGACAAAACCCAGCTGTAATCAAAAACTATATAGATGTATCATATTAGCCACTGCATTCACTGTCTATCTGCCTCTAAATTGATATCATGAGTGAAGGGAAGAGTTCACCATACAAACTGGCTGCAGCATGCCAAGTATTTAATTTCTTTTTACTTTTTGATATATACTTGATGTGTGGGAGAATGCAGGTGAGGTTGTACTTATGGTCTTTGCAAGTTATCCAAGACTGGTGAGTGTGAGATCATTGTGATTTGATGATCTTCCTCTTGAACAATTGCTGAGAACTACAGATTCTAGAGTTCCTGAGGGTTGATGTTCTGAAAAGAAGGACAGGCATAGTAAGCGGTGTGTGTGCGTGTGTGTGTGTGTGTGCGCGCGTGTGAGTGTGCGTGCGCACGTGTGTGTGTGTGTGCGCACGTGTGCGTGTGTGTGCGCACGTGTGCGTGTGTGCATGTGTGTCTATTTTTTGTATTAATGTAAATATGTAAGTTATTTATTATTAAATATGATAATATAAGTTATTTACATATTTTTGAGTTATGAAACAATTTGTTGTGATATTAGAATTTTCTTATTGTTAAATAAAATTATCTGAAACTATTTTTTTTTCTGTCATTTATGACTTGAATACATTCTTTATCATTGTCTCTTGTATTATACTATACATTCTATGTTTCATAGAATGATACGTTAAGGAGCTTTTTTTATGAATACTACCAGATTACCTAATTCCATATATTATGACTTAAATTTACACACATACACACACACACACATGTATATGCATATACATGTATTTATATATGCCATATTAAAAGCAACTAGCACACACTGTAAAGTGGTTGGTGTTAGGAAGGGCATCCAGCCCACAGAAACCAAACCAAATTAGACTGGAACCGGGTGCAGCTCTCCTGGCTTGCCAGCTCTGGTCAAACAGTCCAACCTATGCTAGCATGGAAAACAGACGTTAAAGGATGATGATGATGATGATATATATTTATATATATACACCCATATGTAGATATGTACATCTCGATGAAACCTTTTATAATAATGCTTTTTTAAGGTGGTGCTCCAGCATGGCTGCAGTCAAATGACTGAAACAAATAAAAGAATAAAAGAATACATACACACTCATTGTTTGTGACTCGTTTCATAGTGTCAGGTTACAAATAAGATCACATGACTGACATGAGTGAGCTGTGGGTTTTTTATGGGCAGCAGGAATCGTAGAGCCTACCCTTATAAGAGACTTAGGTCCTGAATGTAGAGGATTTGCAAAGGCTAAAAAAAAAAATGAAAGAAGTATGTCCTGCTGAATTTGTAATGATAACGCGTGTGAATTATTGACTGTGAATGGTCTGAGAGAAAAGATGTGTATGAGAAGGATCAGATGTCATTTGCAAGCATGTGATGTATAAGGATGATGACAACAGCATTAAAAAAAAAGGGTGTTAAGCATCTGAAGTGAATAGTACATACAGAAGAGAAAAACCCCAAAAAATGGGATGAAGAGGTGCAAAACTGGTCTCAAGATGCTGAGCTTCATAAAAGAAATGACATGACACCGTGCAACTGGTACCATGATCAACATGATCTTTCAGGTAAACATGGCAGAGAGAACACTAACAAAGAAGGAAGCTGGGATGCTCTTGATGCATCAACTCATTGCTCTTCTCCGATACTTTAATTGCATTCATCCTCTGCTCTTTCCTTACACCTATGGTTCCCTTCAGCCTCTCTTTTCTCTCTCACTGTATTCATCCATGGCTTCTCCCCTCTCTCTCTCTCTCTCTCTCTCTCTCTCTCTCTCTCTTACCATCCACTCCTCATAGCTTGTTCATTACCTCAGCACTCATCTTCAGCCCTTCTGGATACCCTTCATCTCATTCTCTATCTCGTGCTCATCACCCTTCTACTTTGTACTGCCCTCATTCCCACACTTTTACAATGATACATCTATTATCCTCATTTTATTTTACTCTTTCATCACCTCATATAAATCCTCTCTCATTTTTTCATTCAGTGTTTCTTTCATTCTTTTTTTAGTTTTGCAGATTACAAGGTGACCTCCCTAATGTTGGTGCCACAACAGAAGCGCTTAGTATACTCAGTAAAGTGACTGGTGTTAGAAAAGCATCCCACTGAATAAACTACGCCAATACCAGAACATTGTAGCATGAGATAATCATCTGATTTCTTGAATCCTGTTAAATCTTCAAAATCATGCCTACATGAAGACAGAAGTAAAGTGATGATGATGATGATGATGATGATGATGATGATGATGGTGGTGGTGGTGGTGGTGGTGGTGGTGGTGGTGGTGGTGGTTTTGGTGGTGATGATATAGCTAATGTATATATATATTGGTTTTGTACCAACTAGGATTTGAATTAAAGATCGTCTACACCCATATATTTTTTCCTTTCCTTATATTTTATTTATTGATTTTGCAAATTCTGAATATATATTTATATATGTTCTTTGCTTGGATTATACCGGTGGACTTGGATGTTTGACATCCCTTTGAAGGATGTGTGTGAGCGCGTGTGTGTGTGTGTGTGTGTGTGTGTGTGTATAGCAAAACACGGGACGAAGTATTGAGGGTTGATCTCAAAACCTTGACCATACAAAGGAGATGACAAAGGACTGAGATATCTGGTGCCTTGCTGTACTCAAGAAAGCCCGTCCACCACAAAACTGATATCATAAAACCACCTGGGTAATACTTGTACATGAGAGACTCTACCCACTCCTTCGTCTATCCTCTCCAACCTGTCAATCTCCCCCACCCACCCTCTATTTCATCCCCTAACACTCACTTCTTCTCTATCACCAGAGAGCAGAATAGGCATATAGTACATTCTACCCCACCACCACCCAGCTTTCTCAGTTATCTTTCTTCCTTCACTCCAGATCACATCCCTTTCCTATTACCTTCCTCTGCCTACTGTCTCCACCAGTCACTACCTTTCTGTGCCTTCTTTCCTCAATGCTGTCTCCATCATTAAAACTTCGCTTACCTGCTATCACCCTCAATGCACACACATATTTTCCACAATTCCTATTCCTGAGGTCCTCCTATATTTCTCACCATCATTTACTACAGGCACAGTCCTACTCACTCACCCAGTCTAAACATATATAACACCTCATCTATTCCCACCACCCCCAATGTCCCTTGAAGGCATGTCCTAATACACCTTTGCCATCATCTCTCTCACTATCACTCTTTTTATATCACTCTTTCTTCACTTCCAACTGGAGTATCCTTGTATCTACTCTACAGCAAAACACCTATCTCTCTCCATTTATAACCTTAAATCTCTCAACTGGCACAAAGCCACACACACTCAATGCTACTCCCCCTACTCCTAGGTGAGGGGTTTGACAGTGCTGGTGCCATGGAAAAAACACCCAGTACACTCTATAAAGTGGTTGGCATTAGGAAGGGTGTCTAGCTGTAGAAGCCATGCCAAAAAGACCATTTTCGGGGTTTTTCTCTTCTGTATGTTCTATTCACTTCAAATGCTCAACACCCTTTTTTTAATGCAGCTGTCATCATCCATACACATCACATGCATGCAAACTACATCTGATCCCTTTCATACACATCTTTTCTCACATTGCATAATACATGCACATCATCATTACTCATCCAGAAGGACATGCTTCCTTCATTTTGCTCTAGCCTTTGCAAATCCCCTGCATTCAGGACCTAAGTCTCTTTTAAAGGGCGGGGTCTATGATTCATGCTGTCCATAAGAAACCCACAACCAAAAAACACAATGGAACCTGGTGCAGCTACTGGCCTTGCCAGCTCCTCTCAAGCCATCCAACCCCTACCACCATTAAAAACAGCATTAAATGATGATGATGATGATGATGATGTTGTCAGTGGTGTTGGTGGCTGTGGAGTGTATGTGTGTGTGCATATATATATATATATATATCATCATCATCATCATCATCATCGTTTAACGTCTGCTTTCCATGCTAGCATGGGTTGGACGACTTGACTGAGGACTGGTGAAACCGGATGGCAACACCAGGCTCCAATCTAAATTTGGCAGAGTTTCTACAGCTGGATGCCCTTCCTAACGCCAACCACTCAGAGAGTGTAGTAGGGGCTTTTACGTGTCACCTGCACGAAGGCCAGTCAGGCGATACTGGCAACGGCCATGCTCGAAATGGTGTCTTTTATGTGCCACCCGCACAAGCCAGTCCAGGGGCACTGGCAACGATCTCGCTCGAAAATCCTACGGAAGCCAGTCAGGCGGTACTGGCAACGGCCACGCTCAAAATGGTGCATCTTATGTGCCACCCGCACAAGAGCCAGTCCAGGGGCACTGGCAACGATCTTACTTGGCTTATATATATATATATATATATATATATATACCTGTTGGGTCAAGCGAAAGCGAAATCGTGATGGCACCTGTGCCAGTGGCACTTGTGCATGGAGCTTCTTTCAGTTTCCATCTACTAGATCCACTCACAAGGCTTTGGTTGGCCCGAGGCTATAGTAGAAGACACTTGCCCAAGGTGCCACGCAGTGGCACTGAATCCAGAACCATGTGGTGGTTGGTAAGCAAGCTGCTTACCACACTACCATGCCTTGCCTGACTGGCCTTCGTGCCAGTGGCACGTAAAAGCACCCACTATACTCTTGGAGTGGTTGGCGTTAGGAAGGGCATCCAGTTGTAGAAACTCGGCCAGATCAGATTGGAGCCTGGTGCAGCCATCTGGTTCGCCAGTCCTCAGTCAAATCGACCAGGTTTTAAGAAGGTGGGACAAGAGTGATAGATGGATAGACACATGGTATAAAGGTGTCACATGTATAAGAGATGAATGTAAAGAATGGTGAACAGGGATAGGAGTGGTTGATGATAAATTTGAGTTGAAGGGAATGTTAAGTATGATTAATAGATGATAGCTCAGAGGAGAGGAAGTGGTGACTGGCAGTACAGATATGGTGATAGGATAGGGTTTGTAGTAACAGCTTCTGATTTCATCACTGCAGCAGTAAAATAATATAATAGTGAGTAGAATGATGAAGGGTTGAGTGATAGGGAGATTAGGGGTAGTTTTAAAGGTTGTTAAGGTGAAGGAAGAGAGTGAAAGATGGATGTAAACAAAGGTATGGGTGTTTTTTACATGCCACCTACACAGATGCCATTTACATGTCACTGGCAACAGCCATAACTACAATTTCATGGGTGCCATTTACATGATACTGGCAATGGCCACAACTAAAGTTTCACTTGTGTTCACGAGTCTTTTCAAGCACAGCATATCGCCAACGTTTTGGTCACTTGTCAATACTCCTGTGAGACCTAACATTCGGTGATCATACTTCTGGCTACAGCTACAATTACAATTTCATGGTTGCCATTTACATGACACCAGCAACAGCCATGACTACGATTTCATTTGGCTTCACCAAAGGCCTCAGTCACTAAGGATCTCCACCATTAGAGATCGGCATGTCTTTACACAGCTGTTCTCATCTATACACATCAATTCTTGACAGCACATTGTGTCCAACATCTCAGGTGGAATATTTCACAGGTGTTTTAGTGAGATGTTTTGGCTTTTTTCTTCCTTTTTGTTGAGGTTGCTACTTTTGGTCAGTTCCTTCTGCTCTGAAACCATCCAAATCATCCACATCTAACATATTTTATCCTTTCTTCAATGCCAAATGAAGTACTTTATCCAAAGGTTGTAGCATAGACATGAAATTGATTGATATCATAGCTTAGGTTTTGTTCAAGGATTTAACCTTCCCTTTGGCCTTTAATTGTTTCCCACACTAGAAGCAATTTCATTTTCAGAAAGGTCTCTGGTGTTTTGCTCCCCATTGTCATCTATCAAGACGTTAAGATGATAGAAAACCAAAAGTTCAGGTAGAATTTTCTCCCATTTTGGTAATCCTTTTCCCTTAACCCTTCAGCATTCAAATTATTTTGTCAATTGTAATGCTTATTTATCTACATTGCTTTAAATAAATCATGTATTATCTTATAACTTCAAGATTTTGATGATATGATTGTTTATTTTTAGAATGATATTGCAGGGTATGTGTGATCAGCCAGATCTGGTTGGTTTGAATATAAAATAGATAGAATATTTAAGCTGGGTATCATCATCATCATCATCATCATCATCATCATCATCATCATCATCATCATCAACAACATCATCATCATCAGTTAACGTCCATTTTCCATGCTTGCATGGGTTAGACAGTTTGACAGGAGCTGGTAAGCCAGAGAGTTGCACCAGGCTCCAGCTGTCTGTTTTGGTTTGGTTTCTACAGCTGGATGCCCTTCCTAATGCCAACCACTCCACAGAGTATACTGGGTGTCTTTTACATGTCACTGGCACAGGTATTTTTTCCATGCCAGCAACACGAGTGCCTTTTATGTGTCACCAGCACAGGTGCCTTTTACATGCCACCGGTACAGGTACCTCTTATGTGTCATCAGCACAGACCACAAACTCAATTTCATTTAGCTTGACATGTCTTCTCAAGCACAGCAAATCGCCAGAAGTCTCTCAGTATCCAGTTTAAATGCTAAAGGGCTAAATATTATCATAAAATTGAATTTAGTCCCATCTGTCACACACAGGTACCACAGTAAAATACATCCTTTCATGTCCTGAGATCCTTGACAACAAAGTAATGAATTGAATTCTTTCATTCGATGCCAGTTGTACATTTTCCAAAAAGATCAAAATAACAAATGAGTTTCATCCAAATTTCCAATTTGTCCAACTTGAAAACCATTCAGTTTTCTTTACTTCAAAATAAATATGTGAAACGAATTTATCTTATCTTCTAAGTAACATGTAAGTTTTAATTATATCTTGTTTTTTCAATCATAGAAGAAATTCAAAGGGTTTACCATTAGCCAAATCTATTTTGTCACAAGTTTTGGAGCCATTTATTTGATTTGAGGATACTTTCCTTCCTTTTTTCTGACTAGCCTTGGAAATACTGTGAATGGCTGCAAAACAACTAGTGGAAAATTAAATTGTATTGTTTGAAGTAAGAAAAATTTGCAGAAGCTTAGACAATTAAAATTCAGCCATAGAAACTATGCCAATATGAAACATGGATGTTAAAAGATGATGCTAGTGTATGTGTGTGTGTGTACATATCATTATCCTTTAATGTTCATCATCCTTGCTGGCATGGGTTGGATGGTTTGACAAGAGTTGATAAGCCAGAGAACTGCACCAAGCTCCACTATCTGCTTTGGCATGGTTTCTATGGCTGGATGCCCCTTCTAATGTCAACCAATATATAGATAGATAGAGAGAGAGAGAGAGAGAGAGAGAGAGAGAGAGAGAGATAGAGAGAGAGAGAGAGAGAGAGAGGTAAATAGATAGATAGAGAGAGAGAGAGAGAGGTAAATAGATAGATAGATAGATAGATAGATAGATAGATAGATAGATAGATAGATAGATAGATAGATAGACAGACAGATAGATAGTTAGATAGGTAGGTAGGTAGACAATTCCAATGACACATATAAAGTGCTTGGCATTTGAAAGGATATCTAGTCATAGCCACCATGCCAAATAGACACCAGAGCAAGGTGCAGTCCTCAGACCTGTTTGATTTTCTCAAAATCATCCAATCCAGGCCACCATGGAACATGGACATTATAAGATAATGATGATGATGATGATGATGATGATGATCCCTTATCATCATTACATAAAAGACAATAGAAACCTAGAACTAGACCAAGACCTATATCAGACAAAGGTAAAAAAAAAAAACCCTCATTTAAACAAACTATGTCAGCAACAGTGGGATAAACATCCAAATACTGAAAAACATAGAATTACACAAAAAAAATATGAATCAGCTTATGGCTGAGACTGAACCAAAGAGTTTTACCAATAAGCTTATATGGCACCACTTTTATCATAACACCACTTCTTCTAAACCAGTTTATAAACAATTTTATTTTCCAGTCAACGGATTACATTTTTATCGAAGGGTAGTGGTGGGTGAAGAAATATGGTTAAGTTCATTTCTTTCTTTTTATGTTTTTGCTTCATTTTTAAGATTTTTCGAATTTTTTTTTTTTTTTCTGAAAAATGTATTCAACAGAATATTTCTACAGAAATTCTAAACTTAATCAACAGAAATATTACCTTCCCACAGGTGTTTAAAATTGGCATGAGATATTGATAAAAACCAGATTTCCTCTTTGAGAATTTTCCAAAAGTAACACCCTGGGTTTTTTTTGTTGTTTGCTTCTTTTCTGTTTGTTCTTTTTTGTTTGTTTGTTTTCGGTTTGTTCTTTTTTGTTTGTTTGTTTGTTTTTTTTATTTTCACTGTTGCGAGCCATGCCACACCCACCCCTGTTAATTTTTGCTAAAAAAAATCTGAATTAAATCTGTAAAGTAATCTTGTGTTATGTCTGGAAATAAAATGTCTATCCGGCAGTAAACGAATAAATTAATAAATAAATTAACTAATTAATCACTTCTTTAATTAATTTATACATTTAATTCAGTTAATTCTCTTGGATGATGTGAAAATCTAATTTAATAGCTGACTAACTTGCTTCAGATTTGAACTCAAAAAGTGGTAATAGTGTTTGTTTAGAATCAGATAGTGAGGAACCAAAAAAAAAAAAAAATACAAAACAAGATGGAATGAAAATAATACTATCAAAGACTTTTAGAGCACCTAAATAGATGATATGATATTTAAGAACCCTGCTATTGGATTAACCAAACTTAGAGATTAGCAACAAGATGTGTTAACAGCTGAAAGGCTTAAACTGTTCAGACTACTAATTTGCTCGTCTAAGGTTCAAATCATGATATACTCATTGTGTTCTATCCTAAATTCAGTTACAATTCTTGCCTCTAGAAAACTGAATTGTAAAAGACAAGCTGGTGTGGATACATTTTCTTATTACAATGACTCTGAAGAATATATGCAGTTTCAAGTCTTGTATTTTTCTGACTACAGGACATTGATAGATTGATTGGTGGGTGTTAAGAAGGGCAAACATCCAGATTGAGGTATTAAGAAAGTTAGTTATCCAGACTGAGGTACTAACAAGGGCAGGTATCCAAACTCAGGTGCTAAGAAAGGCAGATAACCATATTGAAGTGGTATGAAGGATATATCTCTAGACTGAAGTACTAAGAAAAGCAGATACCCATGTTGGGGTACTGTGAAGAACAGATATTCAGATAGGGGTACTCAGAAGGATTTGAATTCAGAACCATAATAGAAAAGAAAAAAGATTTTTAAAAAACTCATACTTCTCAGTCAATTAGTACTGCTCCTGCAGACAGTCATATAAGTGAATATGGTAGACGGAAACTGAAAGAAACCCTTGAATTATATATACTTATATATATATATATACACACATATATACGTGTGTGTTGTAAGAAGCTTGCTTCCCAACCACATGGTTCTGGGTTCAGTCCCATGTGTGACACTTGGGCAAGTGTTGTCTACTATAACCTCAGGCTAACCAGAGCCTTGTGAGTGGATTTGATAGATAGAAACTGAAAGAAACCAGTTATATATATATATATATATATATATATATATATATCACCATCATCATCATCATCATCGTTTAACGTCCGCTTTCCATGCTAGCATGGGTTGGACGATTTGACTGAGGACTGGCAAGCCAGAAGGCTATATATATATATATATATATATATATATATATATATATATATATATATATATATATATATATATATATATATATATATATATATATATATATATAATTATTAAATTGAATTTGAGGTTGTGTTAACCTCATGAAGGGATGGTTTCATCCCAAAAAATACTAGTTCAATACCTAGTATTTTCGGGGAATGAATTTCCTTAAAATAATAAATATTTATAAAAACATATTTTATATTCATTTACAAGAAGAAGAAAATGGAGATTGCAAAGTTAATAATTGTTTATTATTAACAACAAAGTGGCCGTCTTCATTTACAGCCATTTCTATTAATACTCAATAAACATTAAATTTACATTTATACAACATTAGCATAATATTATCAGAGGTAAAAAAAGATGTACCTTTGGATGCTATATGTGTGTTTATGAATTCATTTTAGCAGACTGAATGCTACGGTTTATGATTTGTATTGTTATATGCTTGGGTGAGGAGTTTACAGATTGAAAGAATGAAATATTCATTTATAGAGTATGAATAATATATATATAATTTTTATAATTTTATTCATAATTTATAAATGAATATTTCATTCTTTTATTAACTATAAACTTACCTTATTTGTATTTAACTTTCCTCTATCATCTCTATTTACTTTATTTATTCATCTCTAATCAATCTGTAAATTCCTCGCCCAAGCATATAACATTACAAATCATAAACGTAACATTCAGTCAGCTAAAATGAATTCATAAACACGCGTATAGCATCCAAAGGTACATCTTTTTTCCTCAGATGATATTATGCTCATGTTGCATAAATGTAAATTCAAGGTTTATTGAGAATAAATAGAAACGGCTGTAAGTGAAGATGACCAATCTGCTGTTAATAATAAACAATTATTAACTTCCCAATCTTCATTTTCTTCTTTGAAGAGAGACAACCATTTACCTTCACGGTGCTTTGGTGACCACAAGATGGCAGCATGGCCGAAGATCAATGGACAATGGCAAAGGGAGATAATCGCCTAGGGTTTTACCTTAAAATGAGGTTTGTTCCCCTTCAATATTTTAAAGAGGTCTCAGGCCAACAGTGCTTGGGGTCTGAAGATACACTGTAAAACTAAACTCCTTATGAGCAAGGAACCCAGGGTAACCCCATAAACCAGCCTACCCCATTATAATATATATATATATATATATATATATATATATATATTTATGTGTGTGTGTCTTTGTGTCTGTGTTTGTCTCTCCCCACCATCGCTTGACAACCGATGTTGGTGCTTTTACATTCCTGTAATAGTGCTTCGGGAAAAGAGACCAATAGAATAAGTACTAGGCTTACAAAGAATAAGTCCTGGGGTTGATTTCTTCAATTAAATCCGTTTAAGGCAGTGCTCCAGCATGGTCACAGTCAAATGACTAAAATAAGTAAAAAGAATAAAGGAATTAAAGAATATATATAAACATTATAAAAATTAACTTGAAGTTTTATGGAAGTAATTTAATCTTTATGCATTTATATTATTTGGTCAAACGTATCTGGTACTCTGTTGGGTATTATGACAAAGGTTCCAGTTGATCCAATCAATGGAACAGCTTGCTCATGAAATTAACATGCAAGTGGCTGAGCGCTCCACAGACATGCGTACTCTTAATGTAGTTCGCAAGGAGATTCAACATGACACAATGTGACAAGGCTAGCTCCTTTGAAATATAGGTACTACTCATTTTTTCCAGCTGAGTTAACTGGAGTAAAGTGAAATAAAGTGTCTTGCTCAAGGACACAATGGACCACCAGGAATTGAACTCACAACCTCACGATCATGAATCAAATACCCTAACCACTAAGCCACGTGCCTTCACCTGTCAAATGTAATGCTTATTTATGAGGTCTGATCAATAAGTATCTGGACTGTTGCTATAGTAACGAAGCTAAAGCATTTAAAGTGAAGCCACTTGGCACAGATTGACCTTGAACTCTGCTGTGCATGTGCACTAAGTTTTAACATTCTAGCTCACTTTCGCTGTTTACAGCAATGCTTGGAAGAAATGTGTGTAGCATGTGATTGTCACATTGACCATGAGAGAGAAAGTTGAGCAGAGAATCTACATCAAATTTTGCACAGCAGAGTTCAAGATCAATCTATGTCAAGCAGCTTTACTCTGTGTGCTTTAGCTTCGTTATTATGGCAACAGTCCGGATACTTATTGATCAAACCTCACATTCACATTATTTTGAATTAATCATGCATTATCCTATAGGTAAGAGATTTTCATGGTGTAATTGCTTATTTTAAGAATGACATTGTAGGGTAGGTGTGAGAGGCCAGATCTGGTCAGTTTTAACATAAAACTAGTAGAATATATAGACACAGGAGTGGCTGTGTGGTAAGTAGCTTGCTTACCAACCACATGGTTCCAGGTTCAGTCTCACTGCATGGCATCTTGGGCAAGTGTCTTCTATTATAGCCTTGGGCCGTCCAGAGCCTTGTGAGTGGATTTGATAGACGGAAATTGAAAGAAGCCTGTCGTATATATGTATATATATATATATATATATATATATATATATATATATATATATATATATATATATGTATATCGTGTATGTATGTGCTTGTGTGTCTGTGTTTGTCCCCCCAACATCGCTTGACAACCGGTGCTGGTATGTTTACGTCCCCGTAACTTATCAGTTTGGCAAAAGAGACTGATAGAATAAGTACTAGGCTTACAAAGAATAAGTCCTGGGGTCGATTTGCTCGACTAAAGGCAGTGCTCCAGCATGGCCGCAGTCAAATGACTGAAACAAGTAAAATAGTAAAGAAAGTCAAATATAGTCAATTTGAATGCTAAAGTTTTAAATCACTTTTAAACATGAAGTTTGTGTCACAGAATCAAGGGCAGTCTCAGGCAGGTTGGTTAGAAAGGGTTAATAGGGATCAGCCAAGATAGGTCCCTATTTTCATGATCTTGATCAGGGAAATAGATACTGGTTGGTGCGTATCTTTTTTAACATGACATTAATGAGGTTGTCGTTTACCATTTAATTAGTTTCATCATGGGAGTGTTTCAGATTCAAATGAAGCAATTATCCATAATTTTTAGCAAATTAATAAACTTTACCAACCACGTAAATTCTTTTAATTTCTCATCATGACCATCACTTAATACCCCCCACCACAGCCACCTCTATCTTTTTACCACTACACCACCACCACCCTCAGCACTGCCACCACAGCCTCTACCACCACCACAACCATCACCACAAACACCACTAATTACTACGACAGCAGCTGCAACCAACACCACCACACCCATGACAAACAACTACCATAGCTATCTCCAGTTTTCAATTGCAAACATGTGGAGAGACCCAATGCAGGCTCACAGCCCACATTGAGCAACCCATCAGTTACTGATCCAGGAACTAGAGTGGTAGTGTACCTACATCATTCAAGTATGATGATTCAGCTTTTTGATTAACTGAATTACCTGCTCTTGAATTAACATTAATTCCTGAGTATTCCACAGACCCAGAATTGGTATGACACAGTGTGACACAATGTGACATAGTGTGGCATAGTGTGACACAATGTGACATAGTGTGGCATAGTGTGACACAGTGTGTGTGTGTGTGTGTGTGTAACAAGGCTATAGATTTTGAATTAGAGGTACAATCCACCAAATGGGCTTCTATGCAGTTTCCATCAATCTAATTTCATTCATAAGGTATGGGTCAAACTGAGGTTTTAGAAAATGACAAATTCCCAAGATATGGGGTCACATGGTTTTGAGTTACCATACTGCACTTGCAACGAGAGTGTGAAGAATGAGGATATGAAGCATGATCTTTGAATATTGAGCCTCGAGGAGGTGATGACAAGTGACTAAAATCTTGGCGATATGCTGTGCTTGAGAAAATTTGTCAAGCCAAATAAAACTGTAGACATGGCCATTGCCAGTGTCATGTAAATGGCACCTGTGAAATCATAGTCATGGCTGTTGCCAGTGACATGAAAATGGCCCTCAGGACGGTGGCACATAAAACACACCCTTTACACTCTTGGAGTGGTTGGCATTAGGAAAGACATCCAGCTGTAGAAACCATGTCAAAATCAGACTGGAACCTGGTGCAGCTCTCCAGCTTACCAGTTCCAGTCAAACCATCTAACCTATGGAAAACCAACATTGAATGATGATGATGATGATGATGATATACACATACTTTATTTCTGCAGGAATTTTTTTAAAATACAGGCATGGTCTGAAAATCTCATTCCTGGAGTTCAGGATGCCCCCTGGCATGAGCTAGTCTTTAATATATAGATGTGTGTGTGTGTGTGTGTGTGTGTGTGTGTGTGTGTATAAAATATAATTAAGATTCAGTTGAACTAGGTACTTAAATTGAGGCACCTTTCCTATTCGGTATAGTCCGAGCAGTTCGAAGTTAAGTGAACAAAATGTAAATAAGTAACAAGGATGTCCAGATATCAATGTATTATGGCTGTTTCAAGCAGCTCCATTTAATCGATCGATGAAAACATTACATTACTTTGAAAGAAACTGCTCTCCTCAGACGTAGATGACCATATAGATTTCCAACATAAAGGATAAACCATTTTTAACAAATTTATATCAGTACTAGAAACCCAAATAATTACATTGTTTCCTTATGTTATATTTGTGGCAATATGTGTGTATGAATGCATATATATATATATATATATATATATATATATATATATATATATATATATGTATATATAGATAGATAGATATATGTATGCATTCATACAGCCTTAATTTGTTTTTGATTTCCAATGTACATTTTCGCTTATTTTTCTGCTTACTTTCCCCTTACATTTCCACGTGTAGTTTCTATTTTGTTTTTATAACTTATTTCTATTGTATATATATATATATATATATATATATATATATATATGTACGTATGTATGTATGTATGTATGCATGCATGTATGTATGTATGTATGTATGTATGTATGTATGTATGTATGTATGTATGTATGTATTGCTGCAAAATTGTATAAATGACTCAAGAGATGAGAATTCCATGAATTCCACTTATCAAAAGTAATATATCTTTATTCTATTTTATTTTTTTTTATTTTTTATCCTGACTAAGGCAAGAAGATAGTAATCAGAGATGTCATTAAGGAAGTAAGGCGGAATGACAACTAACTCTCCATGCTCGGCAATGTTTTGGATATTGTCAAAGCATTCTCAAGCATGCCTCACTAGCTACTCCAAAGTGCATTGACATACCAGCAAGTACCAACAGAAGTAATCATTCATAATGTCTCACATGGATTCACTAAAGATGAGATTCACCACAGGAAATTTTACCACTAAATGTTTGGGTTTGGATTAGGGCTAGGGTTAGAGTTAGGCTCCTTCATTGGAATTTCAATAAATTCAATAAGGTATTTGTGCATGTTTGTGTATATGTGTGCAATATTTGGTGTAAATGTATGTACAGATTTGTATGGGGTTTTTTATGTATCTATTCTCATGCATATAGTTGCGTGTCTTAATATGCACATATATGCTTAAATATTAAACGTTTGGAAAGTTTTACAAATTTTTACAATTCTATCAATGGTTTGAATCTGTAATCTTCTAATTAGCTTTCTCCTTTCTGGCTTTAAGAAGCTTAATTTCTCAAGGTTGCTCAGGCAGTTTGTTACATATCCCAGTACTCCAATAATTACAGGTATAAATTTGAACTTGTAATTCAGGTAGAGTAAGGGCAAATTTCTCATTAGATGCAAACTTGGGTCAAAGGATGCACTTCAACATTTGGTGATTAAAATATGTTGCCAAAGGGATATGATATGACATTCAACGACAGTCTAGATCAACTTTAAGTCTTTGCCTCCTTGTTTTCGTTTTAGGTAGAGGTGATCTACATCACTATTGATGTGAAAATTATTTGTGCTGGTCAGTGTTTTCTGAGTTTTCACATCAATGGCTCAGATCTCATCAAGCATCTAATCAAGCAGCCCAAATGTTGGTATGAGTACTGGCACTGCAAACACATTGAATGCAGAGAGTTCTGAGGACCATATTTTCTTTATCCAGCAATAATATTCTTTAGTAACACATGCCTTGTTACAGATACCATCATAAGATGTTTTCATTTATCCCTAGGTACCTGTAACATCCCTCATCACCTGTCGTAGAAACAGTTGTCATTGATGAAGATGCTGCTAGTCTGTATGTATGTATGTATGTATGTATGTCATTGTTCAGTTTTATTTCAAGATTTCTTGAGTAATCCTTCAGTTTATTGTAAATTTATTTATTTGACATAGAAAGAACCTGTTTCTAACCTAGATTCAAGACTCCTTCATCGGAATTTCAACATCAGCAATGTGGTATTTTTGTTTGTATGCATGTATTATTTTTGTTTGTATGTATATATGTATGTATGAATGTATATGTGAAAATCTGTATGTTCTGCTCTATGTATGTATTCTCATGCATATAGTTGCATATCTAGATATGCTCATATATATATTTAAGTGATAAACTTCCGGAAAGTTTTACAGATTTTTACAGTTCCAGTGATGGATTGGATCTGTAGTCATCAAATCAGCTTTCTCTTTTCTGGTTTTTGAGAATCCTAATTTCTCAAGATTGGTATTTTGGTAGTGTGTTAAATATCCCAGGACCCCAATAATTACAGGTTTAAACCTGAACTTGTAATCTGGATAGAGTAACTGCAGATTTCACAACAGTTCAGAGTAGGTATTCTCTTTTTCAGCTTTATGTTAACATCTGCTGAACAGCTAATTTCTACAACTGTACTCAGTTTCTCTTCTCTATCCCAAATCATTGTATCAGGTCTGTTGATATACATAAATTTTATTGGGGTCTTCACTGGGACATTCCACCAGTACTCCTTTTTATTATGAGTGGCTATGGCATCAACCATACTGTGGGTTCTTATTTCTTTATCCGCATGGTTATCCTTCCAATGGATTTCATTATAGAGTGTCCTAGCTACATCATGTCTCATCGGTAGATAATACCGTGATGACATTTTCGGACAACTGCTTAACATGTGGGTGATATCTTCGGTGTTAACACCACAATGTCAGCATCAGTTGTCACGTTTTATTGCTTTTCCTGCATCTCTGTCCCTTTTGTACATCAGGTACTTGGTCGATATTTCCTGTTCCTAGATTACAAATGCATACCCTTCAAAGTGGGAGGTAGTAATCCAACTATTGGTCCATGATAAACTGCTTTGATGATCGATGTTACTATCATATGTATGTATGTATGTGACAGTTTAGATTAGGCAGTAGGTGAAAACCCAAAGATGATGATGATGATGAAGGTGATGATGATGATGATGATGATGATGATGATGATGATGACGATGATGATGAAGTAGTAGTAGTAGTAGTAGTAGTAATGGGGGGGGGGGTTCGTCGTCGTCGTCGTCATCATGGCGGTGGCAGTGGTGGTATTGTGGCGTTAGAGAAACAGCCGTTTGTGACAAATGCGATGTAGTTTGTCTTAGCAGTCTGCAAGTGCAGAAGGTAAACTAAGAAATATTAGTAAACCAACCTCGTTTATAAACGGCAGCTGTAGTATTTACCAAAACATTAATAGCTTTACTGGTAGAATTGTTCATTCATTCTTAGACTGTTCACTGCTTTCAGCACCCGGGCACACACAGCATACAGGCGTGTGCGCGCGCTTGTGGAGCGCAGCGCACACACACAAATATCTGCGTCGTACGAATATAGAAAGCATATAAAATACACATCAACTGACACATACACAAATCACACATAAAGTCACTGACACCAACAAAGACACATCAATGCCCACACGCACATATACCTATATACTAATGTGCACATCACATTCCTGTCGGTAGACACACTTTTCCACAAGGATATAGATGGACACTCACACGCACGCACACAGAGGAGAATTTGTATGTGCGTGTGTGTATTACAATGTGAATATTGTGTACTTGCGTTGCTTTATCAAACACACTATACGGTTCTTTCTTTCTCTCTCTCTCTCTCACACACACACACACACACACACACTGATTTCATTCAGCCATGAGCTAGCTTACGTATAAGTTTCAAGCCATTCAGAGGAGGCCAAGAGAAGGATGTAGTAGTAGTAGTAGTAGTAGTAGTAGTAGTAGTAGTAGTAGTAGTAGTAGTAGTAGTAGTAGTAGTAGTGGTGGTGGTGGTAGTGGTAGTGGTGGTGGTGGTGGTGGTGGTGGTGGTGGTAGTAGTAGTGGTAGTAGTAATAGTAGTAGTAGTAGTAGTAGTAGTAGTAGTAGAGTGGTAGTAGTAGTAACAAAGTGGGGGTAAATTATAAAGGTATGTGATATAAAAACTAGGGAAGCAAAAAGGAAAAAAAATAAATCTAAATGAATGAGAGATACTCGCAGAGGAGAGCGATAGAGTAAAGCAGAAGGTAAAAGAGAGATGAAGAACGGGAAAGGGAGATTGCGCGAGTGAAAGAAAGAAAGAAAGAAAGAAAGAAAGAAAGAAAGAGGGAAAAGCATACGTAAAAGTGTTATCTGATGGGTGATGGCGTATGAAATCTTTTTTTTTTTTTTTCCGTACGCTTCTTTTTCTCATTCTCCCTTCCTTTCTATTTCTTTTTCTTTCTTTCTATCTGATTACCCACATCTCTAGCTCTTTCTGCTTCTGTCGCTTTCTAAACGTCTACCTGCCTGTCTCAATTCACGCATACACGTATGTGTGTGTATGTGTATGTGTGTTTATGAAGTGTGTGTGTGTGCGTAATAGGCACAGACGTGGCTGTGTGGTAAGAAGCTTGCTTACCAACCACATAATTCTGGGTTCAGTCCCACTGCATGACACCTTGACCAAGTGTCTTCTACTGTAGCCTTGGGCCAACCAAAGCCTTGTGAGCGGATTTGATAGACGGAAACTGAAAGAAACCCGTCGTATATATATATTTATATATATGTATATACTTAAGTGTGCGTGTTTGTGTCTGTGTTTGTCCCTTCCACCATCACTTGACAACTGATGTTGCTGTGTTTATGTCCCTGTAACTTAGCGGTTCAGCAAAAGAGTCTAATAGAATAAGTACCAAGCTTACAAAGAATAAGACTTGGGATCAAATTGGTCAACTGAAAGGCGGTGCTCAAGCATGGCCGCATTCAAACAACTGAAACAAGTAAAGGAATAAAAGAATATATATAATAGTCAGACTTCAAAGTCACTATCAACATTTTCCTTCAATAAGTTTTGATAAACATATATCCTATTAAAAGTCTTGAGTAATCCTTCAGTTTATTGTAAATTTATTTATTTGACATAGAAATAAATATTAATTCACACACACCTATCTACAAATATATATATATATATATACAGTGAGAATTTACAAAAAAACAAGACGAAGACGGGTGTGTAAACATCAAACAGATGTATTAGTTTAACACTCAGGAAGTGAGAAAGTCTTTTACGTTTCGAGCCTAAGCTCTTTGACAGAAAGGAACACAAAAATAAACAGAGGGAGAAAATAGAAAAAGGTTTAGTGGCTAACGATCTATCATACACACACACACACACACACACATACATGTATACCTACATATATATTTATTATTGCTTGTTTCCACTTTTTCAAGATCAGTGACTTCTCGTCACTGGAAAAAGTCTATATATATCTGTAATGAGAACCACTTCTTATCACCAACTGGTGGTTGTCACACGCTGATGACGGGTCAATACTCAGAAACTCGGGTCTGTGTGTATCACGTCAGGCTGGAGATGGGAAAGATGACTTCCCTTTGCAAATACTGATTGGGCACAGAAAGTATTTCAGTAGCCAGCTGGGGGAGATGTTCCTGGGTCTACAAGTTACAGTAGCATCAACCCTTAAGGGTTAACCACATTTAGGCGGCAAATATACTTCACTATATATATATATATATATATATATATATACATATATATATATTGTTCTTTTTAGTCTTTCAGTCTGTCCTCTTGTTAGTTGTAGTTTTTCCCCCTTGTTAGTGACCATCTTGGAGTAAGTTCTAGAGGAGACACATAGTTTTACAAAGTAAAGTTGTGTTGTGATGATCTTCTTAAGAATATAGTGTTTTTCAATGTCTTGCTAGCCTGGCTACATAAAGACGCACATGTGTGTGTGTGTACATTTGCATGCATGTATGCATTCATGTATGTATAAGAATGCTTCTATGCTTGAGTTTATTTTTATTGAGAAGTACTCAATGAAAATGTTGAGTACCATTATTTATTGTAGTACTGAGGTTATTGTATTGGTTAGTACTTACTGCTGTTGATGCAATTGGTACATGTGAGAGAATAATCTCAATATTATATAATGCAAACACAAACACATACACATGTATATATGCATATATGTATGTATGCAAATATATATATATATGTATGTATGTATATTTGTGTGTATGTCATTCTTCAGTTTTATTTCAAGATTTCTTGCCAATAGAGAAAGAACCAGTTTCTAACCTAGATCCAAGGCTCTTTCATTGGAATTTCACCAACATCAACAGGGTATTTTTGTTTGTATGTATATGTGCAGATTTGTATGTCTTGTTTTATATATGTATTTTCATGCATATAGTTGCATATCTAGACATGCGCATGTATACATAAATGATAAACTTCTGGAAAGTTTTACAGATTTAACAGTTCCAGTAGTGGACTGGATCTATAGTCTTTGAATCAGCTCTCTCCTTTCTGGTTTTGAGTAGCCTAATTTCTCAAGATTGTTACTTATGCAGTGTGTTACATATCACAGTGCTCCAATAATTACAGGTATAAACCTGAACTTACAATCTGGGCAGAGTAGCTGCAGATTTCTCAATAATTCAGCATAGGAAGGCAGCAAGCTGGCATAAACGGTAGCAAGTTGGGCTTTTGTGGTATTTTGTCTGACTTTATGTTCTGAGTTCAAATTCTACCAAGGTTGACTGTGCCTTTCATCCTTTCAGGGTTGATAAATTTGGTACCACTTGCATACTGGGGTCGATCTAATCAACTGGCCCCCTTCCCAAAAATTTTGGGCCTTGTGCCTAGAGTAGAAAAGAATAGTTCAGCATAGGTATTTTCTTTTTCGCTGAACTTTACCCGAATGGTAAGATCTGCTGGGTAGTTGATTTCCACAACTGTTATGTATGTGTGTATGTATGTATGTATGTATGTATGTATGTATGTATGTATGCATGTATGTATGTATGTATGTAGGTATGTATGTATGTATGTATGTATGTATGTATGTATGTATGTATGCATGTATGTATGTATGTATGCATGCATGTATGTATGTATGCATGTATATGTATGTATGTATGCATGTATGTATGTATGTATGTATGTATGTATGTATGTATGTATGTATGTATGTATGCATGTATGTATGTATGTATGTAGGTATGTATGTATGTATGTATGTATGTATGTATGCATGTATGTATGTATGTATGTAGGTATGTATGTATGCATGTATATGTATGTATGTATGTGTGTATGTATGTATGTATGTATGTATGCATGCATGTATGTATGTATGCATGTATATGTATGTATGTATGCATGTATGTATGTATGTATGTATGTAGGTATGTATGTATGCATGCATGTATATGCATGTGTGTATGTATGTATGTATGTATGTATGTATGCATGTATGTATGCATGTATATGTATGTATGTATGTGTGTATGTATGTATGTATGTATGTATGTATGCATGCATGTATGTATGCATGTAAATGTATGTATGCATGCATGTATGTATGTATGCATGTATATGTATGTATGTATGCATGTATATGTATGTATGTATGTATGTATGTATGTGTGTGTGTATGTATGTATTATGTATGTATGCATGTATGCATGCATGCATGCATGTATGTATGTTTGTATATGTACACACATACATTACCATCTTCATTTAACATCCGTTTTCCATGCTGGCATGAGTTGGACAGTTTGACAGGGGCTGGCAAGCTGGAGAGCTATACCAGGCTCCCTTTGTCTATCGTGGCATGGTTTCTACAGATTGATGCCTTTCTTAACATGAACACTTTAGAGTGTAATGGGTGCACTTTACTTGGTATCAGCACAGGTGCTTTTCACATGGGACCACTGGGATTGTCAAGTAGCATGCAAGATGAAGACCTCTCAGTTGAATGAGGGAGTGGAACCAATGGAAGTGTCTGTGAGCCAGGTGAGAGGTTAGAGCATAATAAAGGTACAGAGATTGTTGTCTACCCCAGGAAAGAAAGGGGAGGGTGAGTTAGAGAAAGATAGAGATACAGTCAGGGTGAGAGAGAGAAAAAAATAGATGACGCTGGTGGTGTGTTGAGGCTTACCTACAGGGAACAGTGGGAGGAGTATAAGTAGTGTAGAGGGGATAGAGGGGGAAGATGTTTAGAGATGAGGAAGACATGACTGTAAAGGGGATGCTGAGAGAAAATGAAGGGGCTGGGAGGGGATATGGTAGATATGTTAGAGCATGGAGAGAGTGCCGATAGGCATATGAGGGAGAGTGGAACAGCCTGTAGTGTGTGATGAACATTGGTAATGGGATAGGGGGGGATGTTGGGAAGATGGGTTGTAACACAAAATTTTAAATAAATAAATATATATACATACATGCATACATACATATATATATATATATATATATATATATATATATATATATATATATATATATATATATATATATATATATATATATATATATACATATATATACATATATATACACATATATATATATATATATATGTATATATATGTGTGTGTGTGTACATACATATATATATATATATATATATATATATATATAAAATATTCTATAATTATATACATAATTATAAGTGTGTTATTGTCTCAGATTTTTTATGGTAGTTGAAAAGACATTAGCTTCTATTTCTAATTCAGTATGTGGTGAGGCACTTAGCTGACCCCTGATTATAATTATGTATATAATTATAGAATATTTTGTATAATTCACCTAAAAAGGTTTTTTAACATACTGACTACTTGGTAAGATTATTAATTAATTAATTAATTAATTTTACCCTATATTATTATTAAAATTATATTTTACTCCATGATCGAAACTGCAGTTTTTCTGAGGAATAAGTCATAACACACACGTGGGTATAAGAGATAAATATGTATCACATGCGGCTGTATATTTTTGGGAGTGCGGTTGAATATTACT
>NC_142944.1:33617236-33622236 GCF_046866305.1 Octopus bimaculoides | reverse complement strand
TATCTATATATTTATATATATTGTTGCATTTCAGAATGGTCATATATAAATATATTCATTCTTCGCTTGTTCATTACTGTTCTTATTCTAACTCATGTTCATTGTCTGGAAATCTCTCATTACACATCTATGACCTCTTCAGTGACATATTCCATCCTCATGTGTGTTCTTGCTCTACTTAGTCCATTAACAAGAGCACACATGAGGATGGAATGTGTTACTGAAGAGGTCATAGATGTGTGATGAAAGATTTCCAGACAATGGATATGAGTTAGAATAAGAAGAATAATAAACAAGTGAAGAAAGAATATATAGTGCATGTGTTTATTTCCCCCCCCCCCCTCCCCATGACCATCCTGAAATACAACAATATCTATTTCAACATACATTTTCACATCAGGAATCTTGCAACAAATTCATTGTGTGTGTGTGTGTGTGTGTGTGTGTGTGTGTGTGTGTGTGTGTGTGTGTGTGTGTGTGTGTGTGTGTGTGTGTGTGTGTGTGTGTGTATTTATATTTATGTAATTTGATAATCATAGGATTTGAACATGAGCTACAATAAGTTTCATGCTTGAATAGTACAGTTATTGGAGGGTTTGAAAGGTACGCTATCCTGAATTCATTCAGTCTCAAAATAAATGTGGCTGCACTCGGGGAAAATGTAAGAAAAAAATGAGAAAAGAATACAGGAGTAAAAAGAAAGAATGAAAAGTAGAAGAAAAGGGAGAGAAAATAAGAGTTGTGTCCCTTTAGTCCATTATAAGGGGAATTAACAGTAGCTACTGGAGCTAATCTCACTGAGAAAGTTTGTAAGTCTGTATCCTAATCTGAAGTGGCAGCATTTTCCAGTTCAATAGTAGAAACTTACTGAGATGCTTGCATTTGAGAAAATTTCCAGCATCAAGTTCAATAAATCTGTGAAGTTCTTAGATTTAAAAAGAGTATGAGTTCTTTCAGCTCTATGGATCAAGGAGGTGCAGGCTTTGTATTTGCATATTGATGTTGTATGTATGCATGTGTGTGTGTGTGTGTGTGCGTGTGTGTGTGCGTGTATGTGTGTATACATACATATATATGTGTGTGTATATGTGTGCATGTATATGTGTGTGTATTTGTGTATGTGTATGAGTGTGTGACTTTGTGTGTGTGTGTGTGTGTGTGCATGTATATTTGTAGGTCATCAAATATGTTATATTTCCCAGTTCAAATCCAAAGACAGATTTTCTTCATTCTTTGTAGTTTCCCTTTTATGGAAACACTCAAACAACTGTCTTCATTTCTTGGAGGTTATTGGTCATTCCTTTGGGACATATATGCAGACGTTATGCTGTTACTGCTGCTGCTGCTGTGAAAACATTGAAAAAAAAGATGGGGTCAGGTGTTGATACATTTATAGCTGGTGTGTAACGATTTACAAATAGTCAAGAAAGTTAGATAACACCCAAAATAGCAGAGTATTATAACACAATAAAATATACAACAGACACAAATAAAAAAAATAAAAAATTGGTTAGTCCTGAAGACATTGCAAGATTGAAATATGTGTCAATAACACCAAATATAACTGTGTTATACATTTTATTATAATACATACACACATATATTTGTTTATAAACCTTGAGCCACCTATCATATTCAAGAACCTAGTGACGGCTGTCAGTAAGAGAATTTTGAACCTGTCCTCGAGACGGCCTCCTATAACAATGAGGCTTTGGTGTCCAGTGGGTTTTAGGTCTACATCTCCTATATATCAGTTCCTAACACCCACAAAAGGAAGTGCCACTGAATAGTCATTTGGTTTACCCCACCCTTCTCAATCAGCAGTAAGACCTACATGGGAAGAATATTCCTTTGATTAGAGGACAAACACTTCACATAGTCACATAGGAATGAGCATTTGTTAAATAGATACAACTTAAGGGTCTCTTTCAGCTGTGTTCCCAGTGTTAAAAAAATATTTATTTCTTTATTGCCCACAGGGGGCTAAACATAGAGGGGACAAACAAGGATAGACAAAGGGATTAAGTCAATTACATCAACCCCAGTGTGCAACTGGTACTTATTTAATTGACCCCGAAAAGATGAAAGGCAAAGTCAACCTCGGCGGAATTTGAACTCAGAACACAAAGATAGACGAAATACCTCTAAGCATTTCGCCCGGCGTGTTAACATTTCTTATTTCTTTATTGCCCACAGGGGGCTAAACATAGAGGGGACAAACAAGGACAGACAAAGGGATTAAGTCAATTACATCAACCCCAGTGTGCAACTGATACTTATTTAATTGACCCCGAAAAGATGACAGGCAAAGTCAACTTCGGTGAAATTTGAACTCAGAATATAACGGCAGACATAATACCAGCATGCTAACAACTCTGCCGGCTCGACAAGTGTTAAAAAAATATTAGTGAAGTCCCCTAAACCCTGCAATGAGGCAGGATGCTCATGCAGGGTTAGCAATGTGGGCCCAGTGCAGTCTCAAAACAACTCCAAAGCTGATGTTTATGAGGTTGATGAGGTGTCAAGCAGTAATGGTAACAGTGGCAGCAATGGCAGCAATAGCAACAGCTACAACAGCAACAACTACAACATTAGCATCACGTCCAGCAATAACAACAACAATGGCAGCAGTACCAACAACAGATCCAGCAGTAACAGTAACATGTGTGTGTTGGCACTCCGTCGCTTACGACGTGGAGGGCTCCAGTTGATCCGATCAACGGAACAGCCTGCTCGTGAAATTAACGTGCAAGTGGCTGAGCACTCCACAGACACGTGTACCCTTAACGTAGTTCTCGGGGATATTCAGCGTGACACAGTGTGACAAGGCTGACCCTTTCAATTACAGGCACAACAGAAACAGGAAGAAAGAGTGAGAGAAAGTTGTGGTGAAAGAGTACAGCAGGGTTTGCCACCACCCCTTGCTTGAGCTTCGTGGAGCTTTAGGTGTTTTCGCTCAATAAACACTCACAACGCCCGGTCTGGGAATCGAAACCGCGATCCTAACCACTGGGCCATTGCGCCTCCACAGTAACAGTAACAATGGTATTGATAAAAATGACAACAACCACAGCTGCAACTCCACCAGCACAAGGGCACAGAAATATGTTGGTTCTACAGCAGGTCCATTCAAGCAACATCCTAAAGATCACAAGTCCTCTTCTAGGGATACCAGAGAAGCAAAACATCATGTCCCTGGCCAGCTACCAATGGCATTCAAAAGAGGAGGGTACACCATACATAATTAAATGGAGGCTCCTAGAACAAGACATCCACATTAAGTTGGATGTGTGTGTGTATGTACATCCTCAACACACATTTATACATATATATTATCTCTCTATCTAGCTAGTTATCCCTTCATATGTGTTTCTCATTCTCTCTCCCTTACTAACCTACTATTCCAGAGAGAGTATGAGAGAATGAAAGGAAGAAGAAAAACAAAGAGTTTGATGTCATGCAAACATATTTTCTAATCTTTCCTTTTACTGACACTACTAACCCTTTTCCAACTTCCTGTATTTCAACTTTTTGCCAGTACTGTATCCTGTGTTTTCTATCTTCCTCCATCTCCTCTGCTTTCTTTATAGACAGTAGGGTGTAGTTTGAGGGGAAATTTGGTTAACATTTCTCAAAACAAATGTTACATGAATTTCATTGTGAGACAGCAAATAATAATTTCTGAATATAGTTTCAGAATACACACGCACAAATGTACATACATTATATCTTAAAAGGATACAGTTACATGCAAGTTTCCCCCTGCCAGCTCCTCCAGCAATCAAAGGTGGTTGGGAACAGCAAAGCTTATAAGCCACCATCACCTTTCACAATGTGAAATATTTTTAATTGACTATAAATTTTTGTATTGAGCCTTTTATCAGCGAATGATTAATCACAGCATAACATCTACTTGTATAAGAACAACATTCACAATGTGTCTGTTTAGCAAGAAGTTTACTTTTTTTTTACTCTTTTACTTGTTTCAGTCATTTGACAGTGGCCATGCTGGAGCACCACCTTTAGTCGAAGAAATCAACCCCAGGACTTATTCTTTGTAAGCCTAGTACTTATTCTATCGGTCTCTTTTGCCGAACTGCTAAGTTATGTCAAACGATGTTGAGGGGCAAACACAGACATACAAACACAGACACACACACACACACACACACACACACACACACACACACACACACACGCACACACACACACACACACACACACACACACACGCACACACACATCTATACATATATACGATGGGCTTCTTTCAGTTTCCATCTAACAAATCCACTGACAAGGCTTTGGTCGGTCCGAGGCTATAGTAGAAGACACTTGCCCAAGGTGCCACACAGTGGGACTGAACCCGGAACCATGTGGTTGGTAAAAAAGCTACTTACCACACAGCCACTCCTGCACCTATTTGTTTGCATGTAAATATATCTATCTCTCTTTCTATCTCAATCTTTCTCTGTCTCTGTCTCTGTCTCTCTCTTTCTCTCTCTCTCTCTCTCTCTCTCTCTCTCTCTCTCTCTCCATACACACACATATCTTCATCATCATCATCATCATCATCATTTTACATCCATTGTCCTTACTGGCATAGGTTGAAAACTTTGACCAGGGCTGGCAAGCTGGAAGGCTGCACCAGACTCCGTTCTGATTTGGCATGGTTTCTATGGCTGGATGCCCTTTCCTAACACCAACCACTCCAAGAGTATAATGGGTGCTTGTGCATACCACCGACATGGGTGCTAGTTGCATGACATCAGTATCTGCCGCAACTACAATTTCACTTGGCTTGATGGGTCTTCTACTCGAGCGTGGAATATTGCCAAAAGTTTTGGTCATTTGTCATTACTTCCCTTATGGCCCAATGCTTGAAAGGTGGTTTTATGTGTTGCCCACACAGCTGCTAGTTATGGACACCAGCATTGGCCACATTACTTCCATGAGGGCCAACACTCAAAAGGTGCTTTTTACATGCCACCAGCATGTGT
>NC_142944.1:33594736-33609736 GCF_046866305.1 Octopus bimaculoides | reverse complement strand
TCGCTGATGTGGTGGACGGTGTTGACATAGTGGTGGGAATGGATGTGTTTGTTTGGTTAGGTGGCGTGACAGTAGGTGAGAAGGGAGCGGAATTCGGCAACCGATGTGCTGCATGCTTTGAGTATGCAGAGGCAGAGGAAGGTTATGAGAGCAATGGAATGTATGTAGAAAGCAGGGATGATGTATGCAACATTGAAGACAAGGACATCCAGGCCAAATTCAATGGCACACAATGGACAGTGGAGTACTTTTGGAAGGGTGAGCCCCTGTTGTTGCGAAACAGGGTAAGCTGTTATGAACACACTCTCAAAGGAAAATTGAGGCTTTCTTATCTGTCAGTCTGGAGAGAGCGTTCTCTCACTACCCACATGGACGTTCTCTTCTCTTGGTCATGCACACACGTCTTGCCTTCACGCTGTCTGGTTGCCCTCTGACCTCTTTCTGTCACTGCTGCACATGCTCTCTTCAGCACTTCCATCCTCAGGGGCTCCCAACAGGGCCTACCCACTTTCCCACTTCCGCCTTCACCACAGCTTCAGTTCAATACCACATTACCTTAACCCTTTAATTGAAACACATTCTGTTAAAACACATTCCCTTTGTTTCAGTTAATTTTGAAAATAATGAAGAAGTTAGTAAAATAATTTTGCCTTTATTAAATTGGTGTTTGGAACATAAATTATGGTAAATTTTGTTAGCATATTTCTGTTGAAATACATTGCCTTTGTTTCACATATTTTGAAAATAATGAAGAATTTAGTAACACAGCTTTATTAGCTAGTATTTGGAATATGAATTAACATGAAATTTTGATGAAAGAAAATTTGACGACTGGCATCCGTGCCAACGTTGTCTCCTTCATTGGACAAGAAACTCAGCTTGCAAAGACTTATTGGGACAAGCGAAAGCGAAATCAGGATGTCACCTGTGCCCAGCATCGCCTTTCTGGCACTTGTGCCCGTGACATGAGTAAGGATTTTCAAGCGAGATCGTTGCCAGTGCCCCTGGACTGACTCTTGTGCAGGTGGCACATAAAATACACCATTTTGAGCGTGACCGTTGCCAGTACCTCCTGACTTGCCTTCGTGCGGGTGGCACGTAAAAGCACCCACTACACTCTTAGAGTGGTTGGCGTTAGGAAAGGCATCCAGCTGTAGAAACTCTGCCAAATCAGATTGGAGCCTGGTGTAGCCATCTGGTTTCACCAGTCCTCAGTCAAATCGTCCAACCCATGCTAGCATGGAAAGCAGAAGTTAAATGATGATGATGATGATGATTCTAATTTAGATCACTTTAACCATTTGTTACCATATTTTTATTGAAATATACTGACTTTGCTTCAATTAATTTTGAAAATGCTGATGAATTTAGTAAAATAACTTTATCATTATTAAACTGGTGTTTGGAATGTTTAGATTAACATTAAATTTTGATGGAAAGTTTTAATTTATATCACTTTAAATCAAAGAATTTGTATCATAGAACTTAGGGCGATCATAGATGGGTTGGTATTAAAAGAGTTAATAAAGCTGTTGTGTACAGGAGATATGACTGCACTGGTATGGCCATGTGATATGAATAGTGAATAATGATTGGTTGAAAAAAAAATGCTGCTGTGTACTTAAGAATGGAGGCCACAGGAAGAAGTGGTGATGCACTTTGAATCCTGTACATGTATTTGATGGCATGAATCTGTAGAATGAACTCTGGGAAGTGAAAGCACTTAATATGGCTTCTGTTGCTTGGTCATTCATAAAATAGTCACTTGACATTAAAGTTGCTTCGGAAGTTAGTTGAGGATGTAGATATCAGTGTGTAAGTATGTGCGTGTGTGTGTGTGTGTGTGTGTGTGTGTGTGTGTGTGTGTGCCAAAAAGATTGTAACTAATACCATTAACATATTAATGTAATAAAGCACAGGATATTCATAGAGAAAATATTAAGAAAATGAATTTTAAATAACAGCAACAAAAATCATCATCATCGTCGTCGTTGTCATCATTTTCACCACCACCACTACCACCACCACCACCACCATCACCACCACCACTACCACCACCACCACCATCACCACCACCACCACCACCAACCACCACCACCACCACCACCACCATCATCATCATCATCATCATCATCATCATCACCACTTTAACCTCTGTTTTTCCATGCTGACATTGGTTGGACAGTTTGACAGGATCCAGCAAGCCACAGAGCTGTGTTGTGCTCCACCGTCAGCTTTGGCATAGTTTCTCAGCTGGATGCTCTTCCTGACATCAACCATCTTACAGTGTGTCCTTGGTAGATTTTTCATGCCACCAACACTGGTAAGGTCACCAAATAACTTTCAAGACAAGAAAAGAACAATAAAAGAAAAGGAAAAATTCCTCCTTTGGCTAAGTAGATGGGAGTAGGGAGTATTTCAGAAGTGGGGAGAGGTAGCTTGATGCCAGATGTTGGTGGGTGAGTTGAAGTATGATACAAGGAGAAGCACAAGTGTGTTGCTAAATATTAATCACAGTAATAAACTGAATCATCATCATCATCATCATCGTCGTTTAACGTCTGCTTTCCATGCTAGCATGGGTTGGACAATTTGACTGAGGACTGGTGAAACCAGATGGCTACACCAGGCTCCAATCTGATTTGGCAGAGTTTCTACAGCTGGATGCCCTTCCTAACGCCAACCACTCAGAGATTGTAGTGGGTGCTTTTACGTGTCACCCGCACGAAGGCCAGTCAGGTGGTACTGGCAACAGCCATGCTCAAAATGGTGTATTCTATGTGCCACCTGCACAAGAGCCAGTCCAGGGGCACTGGCAACGATCTCGCTCGAAAGGCCTTACACATGCCGCGGGCACAAGTGCCAAAAAGGCGTCGCTGGGCACAGGTGCCATCCCGATTTCGCTTTCGCTTGCCCCAATAAGTCTGAATAATAATAAACTGAATAATAATTGTTTTTGATTTAGGCACAAAAGTATGCAATTTTGTAGAGGAGGGTATTGAGTACTACTGTCAGCCCCAGTACTTAACAACCTTGAAAGGATGAGAAGTAAATGTGACCTCAGCAGGATTTGAACTCAGAATGCAATGAACCAGAAGAAATAACTAAAGGCATTTTTTGCACCTTCACTATTATAGTATTACCAGGGGTCAAACGACACTGACAATGCAGTTGGCCAGCTGTAAGGCCCACACAAATTGCACATGTGTGTGCATGTATGTGTGTGTGTGTGTGTGTGTGAGAGAGAGAGAGAGAGAGAGAGACTGAGACTTTGTCAGTATCAGACATCAAGATATCCAATGGTTCAAGTGTCAGAGGATATTATATATGAGTGAACCCTTTTAGTATCAACCTGCCCCAGACACTTCCTGATTCCATGATACAAACTTCCTATTTCAAACTGATCAAAATTAAGACCTTAATCAAAACTTTATGTTCCAAATGCCAGCTTAATAATGACAAAGTTCTATATTAGTTAATAATGACAAATCCTATATAATTTTCAAAAGGGCAGTATTATTTCAACAGAGATATGGTAACAAAAGGGTTAAAGTGATCTAAATTAAAATCTTTCATCAAAAGTTCATGTTATTTCATGTTTCAACCACCAGTTTAATAATGATGAAGTTATTTTACAAAATTTTACATAGGCACAGGCATGGCTGTGTGGTAAGAAGCTTGCTTCCCAACCACATGGTTCTGGGTTCAGTCCCACTGTGTGGAACCTTGGGCAAGTGTTTCTACTATAGCCTCTGGCTGACCAAAGCCTTGTGAGTGAATTTGATAGATGGAAACTGTCGGATATATGTATATATATATATGTATATGTTTGTGTCTGTATTTCTCCCCCTACCATTACTTGACAACCAACGCTGGTATGTTTACGTCCCTATAGCTTAGCAGTACGGCAAAAAGCGACCGATAGAATAAGTACTAGGCTTACAAAGAATAAGTCCTGGGGTTGATTTTTCGACTAAAGGCAATGCTCCAGCATGGCCTCAATCAAATGACTGAAACAAGTAAAAGAATAAAAGAATTAAAAAATTTTCAAAATTAATTGAACCAAGGACAATATTACTTCAACAGAAATATGGTAACAAAAGGTTCATGTTAATTTATACTCTAAACACCAGGCATAGTTGTATCATAAGAAGTTTGCTTCCCAACTACATGGTTCAGGGTTCAGTCCCACTGCGTGACACCTTGGGCAAGTGTCCTCTACAAAGCCTTGTGAATGGATTTGGTAGACAGAAAGCTTGTTATGTGTGTGTGTGTGTGTATTTGTGTCTGTACTTGTCCATCCCAACCACCTAACAACTGGTATTGCTGTGTTTATGTCCCAGTAAATTAGCAGTCCGGCAAAAGAGACCGATAGAATAAGTACCTGGCTTTAAAAAATGAGGTTCTGGGATTGATTTGCTCGACTAAAACCCAGCATGGCCATATTCAAATGATTCAAACAAGTAAAAAATTAATAACGACAAAGCTATTTTACAAAGTTTTTCATTATCTTCAAAATTAATTGAAATAAAAGTAATGTATTTCAGTAGAAATATAGTAACAAAAAGGTTAATCAGGATGGAAAGCTGTTGTATGGTAAGACAGGTTACAAGGGTATTAAAATAGCTGGAAAACAAGGTTAAACATTCAGAAGCATCCAAGTAAGTATATGAGTACGTAATATGGAATGTAAAATTTAAAAAAAAAAAAGCAAAGAATAAGACAACAGAAGTATATATCAGAAAGACCAATACAAATATAATTCACAGACAACAGAGGAACCTATCAATAGGCATAAAGCATCATATAGACAAGAATTTCAAGGTTCATGAGTATCATGGGAAAGTATTTCCGAATGGAGTAAAAATGAATGAGAGAAAATGGTTATTTGGCCAACATACAAAAAAACAGAAGCAGTCATAAAACACACACACATACCAGATGCAAAGTAACATACACATATGACTATAAAGCTACATAAATTTTATACACACACACACACACACACACATATATTTATGAGAGGTATTGGTATTCAGAAGACCCAAGGTGGCAGGTAAGACTATGTAAGTGCTATGGAAGGACCGTAGTTAAACTCTCACTTCGGTAATGATACGAATGAGGAGTCTAATGCGAGTCTTGTATGAGTATGTACATGTTAAATAAAATGAGACAACAAAGCCAAGGCTGTGTGGAATATCGTAGGACATTTATAAAGAGAAAGGTAGTCTTACAGCTGTTTCTGGGATATTAGGGATATCCCTGCATCAGAGACGATGTGAGATGGTTAAATAGAGGGAAATATTAGAGTTCAATATAAGGAGTTATTTTAGAAAAGGAAGGAAATAAGGAATATATAGGGAAATAGGGGTATGAATGTAGAAATAAAAATAAAAATGTATAAAGATGCTATAGTTGCAGTTCCATTATCCAAGGAAAGCAGTGTAGAAGTGGTAGAAATGCTTCCTGTCCATGGTATGTAGATTTCAATAGGAATTCATGTTTTCTTCTCCTGCCCTCATGAACAGAAGTACATTTTGATTTATTGGTCAGATTGCATTTAGTAGTGAGGCTGCTACTAATACTTTTGTACTTTTCAGAACTCTATGTTTATATGAGATACTTTCTCAAGATAAATATCCTGAATTGTGGCTTTCTATTAGTATATCACCATTAAGTAAGATGTACAAATTGCTATTCAGTACTAGTATTGTTTTCATGGCAAATATCAAATTTTCATACAGTCCACCAACTATTTGCAACATCAATGGATTATTAATCCCTGTTTTTCTATATATCAGTAGAGGTAAAATTTGTCTAAGTATGCATTTGTTATTGGATTCTTTCTACAGATGATGTGCAAATATGTAGAAATCATATGAACTAGCAATCCCACCACTGCTACTGGACACTTTTCATCTGCTTCCGATATTCTCTTGTGCTTTTTAGCACTACACATCTATATGAGACTTTCTCAAGACAACTACCACAACGTTATGGCTTTCTATTAGTATATCCACACTAAGTAAGGATGCTATATATATATATATATATATATATATATATATATATATATCATGTGTATCGTTGACGTTTTTCTTTCTCCGTCTTCCCTTCTTTGGACATTTTCTATATTTCTGATGAAGAGCTCCACTTGAAACATGAAATCCTCTCTCTTTTCTTTCCTTTCCTGAGCACTGTACTTATAACACTACTTATTCCACATCCTCACATTGTTGTTTTTTCTTGCTTGTTCATGTTTGGATTGACTATATATATATATATATATATATATATATATATATATATATATATATATTATATATATATATACATATATACATATATACATATAAATATATATATATATGTGTGTTTATACATATGTATACTCTTTTTTACTCTTTTACTTGTTTCAGTCACTTGACTGTGGCCATGCTGGAGCACCGCCTTTAGTCAAGCAAATCAACCCCAGGACTTATTCTTTGGATGCCTAGTACTTATTCTATCGGTCTCTTTTGCCGAACCGCTAAGTTACGGGGACATAAACACACCAGCCTCGGTTGTCAAGCAATGTTGGGGGGACAAACACAGACACACAAACACACATACATATACATATATATACATATACATATACATATATACGACGGGCTTCTTTCAGTTTCCGTCTACCAAATCCACTCACAAGGCTTTGGTCGGCCCGAGGCTATAGTAGAAGACACTTGCCCAAGGTGCCACGCAGTGGGAATGAATCCAAAACCATGTGGTTGGTAAGCAAGCTACTTACCACACAGCCACTCCTGCGCCTATGTGTATATATATATTATTTATAAATATATGTGGGGTACTCCAAAGTAACCAGGAATATTCTCTGTGAGACAAGCCTGTTGTAGTTCAGCTTTTGCTGCTAGAAGTCATTTGATGCAGCCCTAGGCATCAGTCTGCTGACCAGCATCGTTAGGTGGAGTCATACTGCCCTGCGGTGCGTCTTTGTTTTGCAGTGCCTCTCCCCAGTTCGTTTATTTTTGCAATGGCTTAAATGAAGGCACAACTCCGTCCATGAAATTCTGTTTTCTGCTGGGGAAAACAGCTTACAAAGCTGCTGCCATGAGCAAAACACAAGTTCACTAGTGGTTTTCACGCTTTAGGAATGGTCACTTGTTGCTTGAAGACCAACCTTATTCAGGGCAACCATTGACCTCAAACAAATGAAAACATAAAAATTCACAAACTGATCTTGGAGGACCACCACTAAACAATTGATGAACTTGTGTTGATATGACTGGTGTGTCCTGGAGCTCCTGCCAATGAATCTTGAGTGAGGAATTGTGAATGAAAAGAGTTGCAGTGAAATTTGTGTCTCGCTTGCTCACGGAAGATCAAAAGCAGTCATAACTGAATATGTGTCTTGAACTGAAAGAACAGTTGGAAATTGGTCTAGGCCTTTTTTCGAAGGTCATCACTGGTGATGTAAGCTGGTGCTACAGAATTTGCAGATGTGGAAATGGTGAAGAAAAAAACCACAGAGGTATTAAAAGGCATCACTTTGCAAGAGTTCCAGGACTGCTTCTAACAGTGAAAACACGTCTGGACTGATACATTGCCTCAAATGGAGAATACTTTGAAGGCGATAAGTGTAAACATGTAAAACTAAGTGAATGAGTCTGCCAAAGGTTGATCCAGTTGAGAGACCAGCTATCCAAATCGACAGCACCCAGGTAGATAAAGCAATTAAGGATATGAAGACATGGAAAGAACCTGGCTCATCAGGAATCACCATGGTGTGGGCTATGGCCTAGTCACCAGCATTATAAATCAGGTAGTTCATGAAGGAGTCATACCCAATGACTGGCATAGTAGCACCATAGTCAACTGCTACAAAAGTAAAGGTGATGCTTTAGATAGAAATAACTACAAGGGCATCAAACTGCTGGATCAGGTGATGAAAGTTACAGAGAGGGTCATAGCCCAACTAATTAGGGAGAGAGTTAGCCTAGATGAGATGCAGTTTGGTTTTGTGACAGGCAGAAGCACCACTGATGCTATATTTCTGGTAAGGCATCTGCAGGAGAAATACCTGTCCAAAGATAAACCTCTGTACTTGGCTTTTGTTGACTTGGAGAAAACCTGATCCCTTATCTGGTGGTCAATACGGAAACTGGGGATAGATGAATGACTGGTAAGAGCTGTACAAGCCTTGTACAGGGATGATGTCAGTAAGGTGAGGTTTGGCAACAAGTACAGTGAAGAATTCCAAGTAGAAATAGGGGTTTACCAAGGATCAGTCTTCAACCCCTTTTATTCATTATAGTCCTCTAGGCAATAACGGAGGAATTCAAGACAGGCTGCCCCTGGGAAATCCTCTTTGCAGATGACCTTGCTCTAATAGCTGAATCACTGCCAGAATTGGAGACGAAATTTCGGGTGTGGAAGCAAGGTCTAGAATCGAAAGGCCTTAGGGTTAACCTAGCAAAAATCAAAGTCTTAGTAAGTAGGAAGGCTGTCAAATCACAACCCACTTCAGGTAGATGGCCCTGCTCAATCTGTAGAAAAGGTGTGGGTAGAAACTCCATACGATGTACCCGGTGTAAGCTATAGATACATAAAAGGTGCAGCAATATCAAAGGTTAACCAGGAAAATAGCTTTTGTGTGTGGCAAATGAACTGGGGCAATAAACACTGAAGATGCTCAGAAAACATTCCATCACATGCCAGAGGGAGAAACTAGAAGTAGTTAATAGCTTCCGCTGCCTAGGCAACCAAGTCTGTAGTGGGGGTGGCTGCTCTGAGAGTGTAGCAACTAGAGTAAGAATAGCCCGAGCAAAGTTCAGGGAGCTCCTACCTCTGCTGCCAATTAAGAGTTTCTCGCACAGGGTGAAAGGCAGACTGTATAATGCATGTGTGCGAGCTGCCATGTTACATGACAGTGAAACATGGGCCATGAATGCTGAGGACATGTGTAGGCTAGTATGATCTGCTGGATGTGTAATATCAATGTTCATACACAACAGAGTGTAAGTGCCCTAACAGAAAAGTTGGGCATAAGAAGCATCAAATGTGGTGTGCAAGAGAGGCATCTGTGCTGGTATGGCCATGTGTTATGTATGAATGAAGAAAGCTGTGTGAGGAAGTGCCACTCCCTAACTGTAGAAGGAACCTGTGGAAGAGGTAGACCCAGGAAGACATGGGATGAGGTGGTAAAGCATGACCTTCGAACATTGGGCTTCACAGAAGCAATGATGGGAGACCAGGACCTTTGGAGATATGCTGTGATTGAGAAGATCTGGTAGCTAAAGTAAGATTGCAGCCATGCATGTTTGGCCCTGTTAAGAGTACCCTTGATGTGTCGGGTGATATGATATACTTGAGAAGACCTGTTGAGTCAAGTAAAACTAATATCGAAGCTGTAGCAAGTGCCCCCTGACTGGCTACCATGCCAGTGGCATGTAAAAAGCACCATCTAAACATGGTCGATGCCAGGTTCACGTGACTGGCTCCCATGCCAGTGGCACGTAAAAAGCACCAACTGATCGTGGCCAGTGCCAGTACCGGCTGACTGGCTCTTGTGCTAGTGGCATGTAAAAAGCACCATCCAAACTTGATTGATGCCAGGTCTGCCTGACTGACCCCTGTGCTGGTGGCACGTAAAAAGCACCCACTACACTCTCAGAGTGGTTGGTATTAGGAAGGGCATCCAGCTGTAGAAACATTCCCAGATCAGATCGGAGCCTGGTGCAGCCACTGGCTCTCCAAACCTCAGTCAAACCATCCAACCCATGCCAGCATGGAAAACGGACGTTAAATGATGATGATGATGACGATGATGATGATGATGATGATGAGGATGATGATGAAGATGATGTATATATATATAAATACATATACATGGTTTGAGGAGTATTTGGAGGTACTTAATTATCAGTTTGTTACTTTTTTCTGAAAGAATTAAAAATCAATGAAAGCTTTTAATTCTTTCAGATCCCCCATGGCAGATAAAAATGCAAACACAAAAAATAAGAAAACAATCAGTGACTATTGCTATATGTGTAGAACACAATGATTGAGAAATTGCCAACTTTCTAAATGTTGCAAGATCTTTTGAACAAAAATTTCAGATGGAATTGGAAGCCTCATGTGGGAATGTTTCCACTGCATCATCATCATCATCATCATCGTTTAACGTCCACTTTCCATGCTAGCATGGGTTGGACGATTTGACTGAGGACTGGGGAAACCAGATGGCTACACCAGGCTCCAATCTGATTTGGCAGAGTTTCTACAGCTGGATGCCCTTCCTAACGCCAACCACTCAGAAAGTGTAGTGGGTGCTTTTACGTGCCACCGGCACGAAGGCCAGTCAGGCAGTACTGGCAACGGCCATGCTCAAAATGGTGTATTTTATGTGCCACCCGCACAAGAGCCAGTCCAGGGGCACTGGCAACGATCTCGCTCGAAAATCCTACGAAGGCCAGTCAGGCAGTACTGGCAACGGCCACGCTCAGAGAAAAAAAAATCTAAGCATCTAGACATTATAATGACATTGCAATCTATCCAATGAATTTGAAACATTATTGATGATCCAGTAAATCGATGAGGGCTATCACCAAAGAACTTGTGGACTTTCAGAACTGTGGTGCATTAGGACTTTCAATACTAGTTATAATGTACTGAGGAAAGGTCATTTCTTGCCTGCAAAGACAGTTTGATCCATGTCAAGCAGATACTTAACAAGTTTAAAATCCCTCACAAATATGATATGCTTTGGTTCTTCTCTGATGAGAAAAACTTCAACCAAGATCAAAAGTTTGACAGTAAGATAGATGGCTATGTGTAGATCCTTTAGATGTCACCAGAGCAATACACACTAAAGTTACAGCAACTGTGATGGCTTTAGGTCACATCTTTTCATAGGATCTTATAACTTGTGCCGCTGGATATGTTGTGGTACTGGAGGCAGTTGTTTTAAGCCCTGGATGGATGGAATATGCAGTGGAAGACCATAAGTGTTTCAACAAGACTTAGCACCTTCTTTCAAAGCCTATGTAAGTGAAGAAAGGAAGTTAGACAGTCATGTGATACCAAACTTGTGACATCTAAACTCACCACGCTTAAATGCCATGGACTACTATATTTTAATGAATACTGGAATGTGTGTGTGTGTGTGTGTGTGTGTGTGTCTGTGTGTGTGTGTGTGTGTGTGCGTGTATGTGTGTGTGTACATATGTGTGTGGGCTGTATCTGTTATGTGTTGGTGTGTGTCTGTGTGTGTAGGTGTGTGAGGGGGCATATACATTTATATAGAAAGACATATCTCTGCCGGATATTTATAGATGTATGTATGTGTGTCTGCATGTGCGTGTGTGTGTGTGTGTGTTAAATAAAATGAGACAACAAGGCCAAGGTTGTGTGGAATTTTCTGTACATTCCAATAGAAGTTCATATTTTGTCATCACAAATAGAAAGTGCGGAGATGTAGATTCCCTGTGCAGTTCATTCAAAGGGGTCTTGTGGTGTCAAGAAGCTCTACCCCCTCCCACCCCACCACCCCATTTCCCTCAGTTGATGCACATTTTTCAGAATAATTTTCTCTCTTGCCAAACAGAACCTCCACCATCTGCTGCTGTTAAGACACGACCAGCATTCTTTTTTTTTTCTTTTACTCTTTTTACTTGTTTCAGTCATTTGACTGCGGCCATGCTGGAGCACCACCTTTAGTCGAGCAAATCGACCCCGGGACTTATTCTTTGTAAGCCTAGTTCTTATTCTATCGGTCTCATTTGCCGAACTGCTAAGTGACGGGGACATAAACACACCAGCATCGGTTGTCAAGCAATGCTAGGGGGAACAAACATATACACACGCATATATATATATATATACATATATACGACGGGCTTCTTTCAGTTTCCGTCTATCAAATCCACTCACAAGGCTTTGGTCGGCCTGAGGCTATAGTAGAAGACACTTGCCCAAGATGCCACGCAGTGGGACTGACCAGCAATCTCAGTTTCACTTTACATGGTGGTAAGAAGTTTGCTTCCCAACCACATGGTTTCGGGTTCAGTCCCACTGTGTAGCACCTTAAGCAAGAGCCTTTTACTATATCCTTATGCAAACCAAAGTCTTGTGAGTAAATTTGGCAGAAGGAAACTGAAAGAAGTCTATCATGTGTGTGTGTGGTGGGGGGTATGTCTATGTGTGTGCATGTCTTTGTTTTTGTGTTTGTCCCCCCACCAGCCAGTGTTGGTTATTCTACTTATCCACAACTTAGCAGTTTGGCAAAAGTGACTGATAGAAAAAGTACCAGAAGTAAAAAAAAAAATGATGGAGTAGATTTGCTCAAGTAAAACCTTTCACAGCAGTGCCCCAGAGTGGGCTCAGTCCAATGACTATGAGTAAAAGATGAAAGAAAGATAAAATTTATAAATATATATTTATTAAATATGTATTACTTGTACACATGTATCTATGTATGTGAACATATATACATATGTATATG
Organism: Octopus bimaculoides; assembly: GCF_046866305.1. Taxonomy (NCBI): domain Eukaryota; kingdom Metazoa; phylum Mollusca; class Cephalopoda; order Octopoda; family Octopodidae; genus Octopus; species Octopus bimaculoides. Next base: position 33,597,234 of record NC_142944.1, on the reverse strand, counting down.
TGTGTGTGTATATATATATATATATATATATATATATATATATATATACATATATATATATATATATAATAATAATAATAATAATAATATTAGGGACAAAATCCAAAAGTACAGGTAAAAACTCAATTAAAATCAATTTATAAAAAATTAAAATTAAATTGAGCTTTATAGATTAAAATATATATAAAATATATAGTTTTAGGGAAAATAACCAAGTTTCAAGAACTCATCGATGAATATTATGATATTTACTTTACTTTATATTATACTCATTTATTGTGCTTTTAATTATTCATTTTTCTATATGTGATAATGGATTTTCATCGATGAGTTCTTGAAACTTGGTTCTTTTCCCGAAAACTATATATTTTATATATATATATTTTATATATATATATATATATATATATATATACACTTATGTACATACACATATATATACATATATATATGTGTATATATATGTGTGTGTGTGTGTGTGTGTGTGTGTGTGTATGTATACGTACACATGCACACACATATATATGCATACACATACACACACACACACACACATACACACACTCAAACACACACACACATATTTATGCTAACTACAGGCCATTATATTTTCTGCTGACATGACCCAAATCACTAAATATGTTAATTCTTCATGACCTCTTCTGTTATAAAGGGTGATGGCTTCAGTGCCTCATATCCTGTATCATACACTGTATCACTACAGTTTGTCAGGAATGCTGTTTTCCTGCCAGAGACCAGTGCATTGCAGGTTTTAACAGATTTCAAACTAGTCATGAGTCTTGAGCTGTTGCCTTGCTTAATAATGTTTATAGCAGTTTGTGAGTTCCAGCTGTTGCACCAATAGGAGATAGATAGACAGACAGACAGACAGGCAGATAGATAGATAGAAATGTATGTCTATCATCATCATCATCATCGTCATTATCATCATCATTTAACGTCCATTTTTCATGCTGGCATCAGTTGGATGGTTTGACAGGAACTTACAAATTCAGGAGTTGCACCAGGCTCCATAATCTTTTTTGCAAGGTTTCTATGGCTGGATGCCCTTCCAAACACCAACCACTTTACAGCATGTATGGGTGCTTTATATGTGGCACCAGCACTGACAGAGTCACCAAGTAACTTGCAAGACAAGAAAGAGGCAAAAAAAAAAAAAACGGCGAAACCTCCTCAATTGGAAGGGGGATGCAGTATTGAAGGGGTGGGGTAGAAAGAAAGATTAGAAAGAAATGAAACAAGCATGCTCTGCTGGATGTGTAATGTTGGTTTACTTGAGCAAGATAGCACAAATTAGTTGAGAGGAAAACTGGATAAATGGTGTACAAGAAAAATGACTGCACTGGAGTAAACATGAGATGCATATGGAGGACATCAACTGTATAAAATATTGCAATATGCTTAAAGTGGTTGGAACATTGTTTCCTTACTTTTTGATCTATCTACAGATTTATGACACTACAGCAGTCCATACCTGTGTCGCCAGTTGTCACCTCCCACTTCCAGAGCCACTTCTATCTTTCTTACCCTTCCTCCCATACTGATACTTAACATAAACCATACCATTCACTTTGTTATTCATTTACTACATCAATCTCTAGCCCCTTCTCTACTTATCTGTCACTTTCCTCCCACACTCTTATGAAAGTACCTTTCTTTCCCTCCTGATCTACTGTTGGTATTCTCTCTTTTACATACCATCTTGTACCATATTCTCTGGCACCCGGTCTCTAAAATCTTTATGTCTCTTTTAACCTATCTCACCCACCCTTGTATCATATGGAGAAGTCATATACTTCTTCTATAGCAAGACCCTTGTATTTGTCCCTCTACAACACTTTAGAGTTCAACAACTGACATAAAGCCAACTCTCCTCTCCCCACAAATACCTTCCACTCAGTCAATGAGATCTTTTCCTCTTTTGTAAGTTACTTGTCTTGTAAGTTACTTGGCAACCCCACTGGTGCCAGTGGCATGAAAAAGGCACTCAGTACATATTGTGAAGTAATTGGCATTAGGAAGGGCGTCCAGCAATAGAAGCCATGCCAAAGCTGATGTTGGGGCTTTGTGTAGCTCTGTAGTTCATCAGGTGCTGTCAAATAGTCCAACCCACATCAGCATAGAAAACATGTTAAATGATGACATATATACATACATATGTTTGTATGAATGTATGTATGTATGTATGTATGTATGTATGTATGCATGTACATACGTACGTATGTATGTATGTATGTATGCATATATATCATAATATACTCTTTAACTCTTTTACTTCTTTCAGTCATTTAACTGCAGCCATGCTGGAGCACTGCCTTTAGTCGAGCAAATCGACCCCAGGACTTATTCTTTGTAAGCCTAGTACTTATTCTATCGGTCTCTTTTGCCGAACCACTAAGTTCCTTCTAGCTCTGACTTAAGCTCCTCAAACTGCTCATATTAGACCTTCTTTGTTATCATATGGTTTGAGTTTAAAA
>NC_142944.1:33534736-33589736 GCF_046866305.1 Octopus bimaculoides | reverse complement strand
ATAGTTGCTAGTATAAGAACTGACTGGGTAAGATCAGAGAACTGTTATCTCTGTTGGTAACGAAAAGTCTCTCTCTCAGAAGGAAAAGCAGATTGTATGATGTCTATGCACAAACCACAATGCTACATAGTCAAAAAATTCAGATTCTGAATGCAGAGAACAAGTGAATGGTAGGAAAGAATTACAGCTAGCATACTCTGATAGATATGCAATGTCAGTACTAAGGTAGTGAGAAAAAAAATTGGGCATAAGAGGCATCATATGTGGTGTGTAAGAGAGGAGATTGCACTGTTGTGTGATGCAGTTGAGATAACAACAGCTATATAAAGAAGTGCCAATCACTAAACATAGAAGGAGCCATTGGAAGAGGGAGATCCATGAAGATGTGAGATGAAATGAAGACTGATCTCAGGATGTTGAGCCTCTCAAAGGCAGTCTCAGATAAACGGCAATATGCCATACTTGTGAAAACCTGTCCTTCTCAGCAAAACTGAGGTCCGGTCATGCCTTATTCCACAACTCATCTTCTAACACTCGTCCTTCAATCAATCTTTTAACCGTGGTACTCAATTGTTACTAATGATACCACTTATCCATCCATCCACCATGCATTTCACATTGTACCCTTACTACTGTCCCTCCCTGACCCCACCCTAAACTGATATTCACTGCATCCACCTCAATCCCCACCCTCTAATTAAATATCACACTCTTTTCATTCCAGTGCTCTTACCCACCTTTCCCACAGACTTTTTCTGTCCATCTATCCCTATTCTTTTCGTCATATACTCATCTCGTACCATGACCTCTCATCTCTCTCTCTACCTCTCTCTCTCTACCTCTCTCTCTCTACCTCTCTCTCTCTACCTCTCTCTCTCTCTCTCTCTCTCTATATATATATATATATATATATATATATATATATATATATATACATACTTTATTTAAAAGCAGCAGAAATATAACAAAAGATTGTTACTCCGAGTAACAGTTTTTTGTTATATTTCTGCTGCTTTTAAATAAAGCATATTACTCTACCTCTGGTATTTGAGTACTCTTTTTTCCACCTTGTTGCACATTTTATGTGCTTACTCCGGTATATATATATATATATATATATATATATCTTTATAACTGTTTGCTGAATTTTTTCTGGAGAACATTCTTTTCTTTGTGGTTAGATCATAGGTGATCTTTTTCTAGCACATCGGATGTCCACGTAGTGGTCATCCCTTATATGCATATATATATATATATATATATATAAAAAGAGAGAGAGAGAGAGAGAGAGAGAGAGAGAGAGAGAGAGAGAGAGACAGACAGACAGACAGACAGACAGACAGACAGACAGACAGACAGACCGATAGATAGATAGATAGATAGATGGGGAAACAATGTATTCACCCCTGAAGTAAGGTACCTGCTGCTGTCCTTCTGTCAGCTTCACCATCACCATCATCATCTTCATCGTCATCATTATCAGCAGCAGAAGCAACAGCAACTACTGCTGCCAACACCACTGTTACCATTACCTTCACCATTACCATAAATATTAGGGTTTTAGCTGCTATAGTCACCACCACTGCTATTGCTATCCCAGTTCATTTCATCACCATCATTATCGTTGTCATTGTCAGAATCATTGTTGTTTTTATCGTTATCATCATTGTCGTCATGATTTTCATCATCATCATCATCGTCGTAATCATCATCATCATTATCATCATCATCACTGTCATCATCATCATCATTATTTTAACTCTGTTTACTCTTTTACTCTTTTACTTGTTTCAGTCATTTGACTGTGGCCATGCTGGAGCACCGCCTTTAGTCGAGCAAATCGACCCCAGGACTTATTCTTTGGAAGCCTAGTACTTAATCTATCAGTCTCTTTTGCCGAACCGCTTAGTTACGGGGACCTAAACACATCAGCATCGGTTGTCAAGCGATGTTGGGGGGACAAACATAGACACACAAACATATACACACACATACATATACATATATATACATATATACGACAGGCTTCTTTCAGTTTCCGTCTACCAAATCCACTCACAAGGCTTTGGTTGGCCCGGGGCTATAGTAGAAGACACTTGCCCAAAGTGCCACGCAGTGGGACTGAACCCAAGACCATGTGGTTGGTAAGCAAGCTACTTACCACACAGCCACTCCTAACATCAACATCAGCCTTTTTTTTTTTTTGCAAATTAGCATAGGTGAGACAAAATTTATGAAGGCAGTCTTTGGGAACGGACCCAAAACCATAAATTTACTAAGCAAGCTCCTCAACCACTTAGCCACAAAATTTCTGAGCTTTCTACAACTCCTCAAAATGGTAACTCTTATCTGGTTGGTTTCATGTATACCTCAATTTTGACACCTTGTTTTAGATACTATTTTTTATCTTTGATCTCTTGTTTCAGTCATTTGACTGTGGTTATGCTGGGGCTCCTGTCTTGAAGTGTTTTAGTCAAACACATCGACCCCACCAGAACTTTTTCTTTTAAGTCTAATACTTATTCTATCAGTTACTTTTGCCGGACCGCTAAGTTATGGGGTCATAAACCCACTGGCACTAGTTGTCAAGCTATGGTGGTGGGGACAACCACAGACACTAAGACACATGCACACACACATAAACACACACATATATGATGCTCTTCCAGCTTCTGTCTACCAAATCCTCTCTCACAAAGCTTTGGTCGGCCTGAGACTATAGTAGAAGACACTTGCCCAAGGTGCCATGCAGTGAGACTGAACCCAGAACTATGTGGTTGGGAAGCAAGCTTCTTACCATACAGCCACTATGTATCCCATACTTAGAATAGTTATGCTGTGTCTCTGCATGTCATAAGAAATGACTAAATGGTGCATTTGGCTGTAAAACATTACTTCAGGAAAAAAAGATCATCCAAATCATGTTAGACGTGGGTGTGTGGTTAAGAAGCTCACATTGCTACAGTATGATTTCAAGTTCAGTCCCACTGCATGGCTTCTAAGGTGAGTGTCTTCTGCTATAGAACTTAACCTTGAGAGTGAATTTGGTAGCTGGAAACTTTGTGGAAGCATTTCATATGTGTGTATGTATGTATGATTGTATGTATGTATGTATGTATGTATGTATGCATGCATGTATGTCGGTTCATTAGCCACCAATGGAGCCACAAATGCAAAATATAAGTTAGTCCTAGAGCGCACAATGTTCCTGAAGGTCGGCAATGGTCTTCCTCGGTCACGAGTGGACGGCCATCATCATGTCTATATGCATGTTTTCATGTACGTATGTATGCATGTGTAGTACACACACCACACACCATCATGCACTCTCCCATACCCACACAAGCATATAATACCTGAACACAGACAATATATATACACACGCACAACACACATAAACACACACAACACACGTAGACACATTTAACTTTCACCCACAAACATACACTATACACATGCACACTATTTGGTCACAGATATACACACACACACATACACACACCACCTGAACAAGCAGACATCAACTGTCACACACAACACACACACACACATTAGCCTCACACATATACACACACACACACAGAGGCCCATGCACTTGCACACACACATGATAACCCCACACATACATACACACATGATAACCCCACACATACATACACACGTCCATATACACACACACATACATACCAGTACATGGAATGCATATCCCTCCACATAATGTACACACTGAGTACTCACACATATATGCTCACACACTCGCCCCCATTCACGCCTACAAACTCACATACACACATGTGCTTGTACACCTTAGTTCACTAGGGGTCACCGTTATCATTATTATTGTTATCATTATTATTATTATTATTATTATTTTATGTTTGACTTTTGTTTTGCATTTGTACAAGTTGGATCCAAGTCTCACCCAGAGACCTCAAGAGACAACAAGTTAGAAGTTCATGTAGGTGTTATGCCTAGGGTACCATATATTTGGATTTGTACAGTTTTGTTCAAGTGAATGTTTAAGAAACCATAAGAAAATTATGTGTTTGCTTTAAAATTTGAGATCACATAGACAGTATTTTACGTAGGATATGGGCAGTTCCCATGAGCACTATCTTTTGAACTTCAGCCATTTTGGGGTTTCCTGGAATCTGATCTAGGTAGTAATCAGCCCGTTTCGCTGTCATTCCCAGGGCACCTATGACAATAGGTATTGTTTTCGTCTTCAGATTCCACATTTTGCTAATTTCTATTTCAAGATCTTTATATTTGCTCAGTTTTTGGTAGATCTTGAGAGATACGTTTATATCGATTGGGACAGTCATATCAATGAGGAGGCATGATTTTTGTCTGAAGTCCTTCAGTATGATGTCTGGCCTATTTGCGTCTATCTTTCTGTCAGTTTGAATGGTGAAGTTCCAGAGGAGTGCAATGTGATCATTTTCAAGTACTGGGGGTGGTTTGTGTTCCCACCAGTTTTCATCATGGGGCAAGTCCAGGTTTTTGCATATTACCCAGTGAATATATTGTGCAGCTCTATCATGCCTGTTGAGATACTCTGTAGGCGCAAGCAGACTGCACATGGAGACAACATGATCGATGGTCTCATTTTGTTGTTGGCATATACAACATAATGGGGAGCTGTCGTTCTTTAATATGTTGGCCTGGTAGTTCTTTGTAGGTAGGCATTGATCTTGGGCTGCTATGATAAACCCCTCTGTTTCTGATTTCAAGCCAGAGGCCATTAACCATTGGTGGGTAAGGGCTTTGTCAATATCTGCATTATTCGCTCTCTTTGGGTATTTGCCATTGAGAGGTTTTCCATGCCATTTTTCAGTCATAATAGCTAAGGCAGCAATTTTAGCACAGGTTTTCAAGCGCTTAGCTTTTTCTGCAGGTGTTTCTAGTTCGTCTAATTCTTGAATTTGTTGCAATTGGAATTCACTTAGATATTCCTTTGCCTGTTTTGTTACTGAGTAAGATGCTTTCTTGCTTTCATATTTTAAGACAAGTTTTAGCATCCAGTCCTCAGAGTTTTTCAGATAGGTGTCTAGGCCAATTGTGGCTACCTTCATTGATAATGCCAGCTGTAGAAGTCCTCGGCCTCCTTCTTTTCTTGGCAGATAAAGACGTTCTATATCTGCCTTAGGGTGGTGCATTCTATGCATTGTCAACAGTTTTCGTATTTTTCTGTCAACATTACATATTTCAGTAATTGACCAGTTAACGATGTTGAAACTGTAAGTCACGACTGGTATGGCTAGAGCATTGATCGCTTCGATCCTGTTTCTCGCGTTCAGCTCTGTCTTCAGTATTGCTCTCACTCTGCGATAACATTCTCTTCTGATCCTTTCCCTCATCACTGAGTGCTTGATATTGTCCCCTTCAATTACCCCTAGGTATTTGTAGCTCTCCGCTGGTTCTAACTCTTTTATGACATTTTGCTGGTCAAGGTTCACATTAGATGTATTTGTCATTTTTCCTTTGATAAAGGTAGCTTTTGCACATTTATCAAGGCCAAATTGCATCCTGATGTCATCACTGAATTGTTTAACAATCGCTAGTAGGCCTTTGAGTTGTTGGTCATTTTTTGCAAAGAGCTTTAAATCATCCATGTAAATGAGATGATTTATATTTTTATCAAATATTTTATAACCATACTGTGCATCATTGAGCAATTTTGAGAGCGGTATTAGGGCTAGACAGAAGAGGAGTGGTGATAGTGAGTCACCCTGGAAAATGCCACATGAAATTCTTACATCTCCAGCATTTAGAGATTCATTGTCATTGTTCAACATCAGTGTGGTTCTCCATGATCTCATACTTACAGATAAAAAGTTTCGCAGAGTAGGAGCTATTTTATACATTTCCAGACATTTCGTAATCCAGCTATGTGGTAGGCTATCAAAGGCCTTTTTATAGTCTATCCAGGCTATTGACAAGTTTTTGTGTCGCTTGTGACAATCTTCTAAGATCATCTTATTGATGAGTAGCTGATCTTTACAACCATAAGATCCACGTTTACATCCCTTTTGCTCATTAGGGAATATGCTACTTTCTATTAAAAAACTATAGGTGTACTCGGTTAGGACAGATGTTAGCGTCTTATACATTGTTGTTAAGCAGGTTATGGGGCGATAATTTTTTGGTTCGTTTGTTTCCTCATTTTTTGGAAGCAGGAATGTTAAACCATTAACTAGCCAAGAGGGCATCAAACTAGGATTTTGCAAAACATCGTTGTAAAGTTTTGTTAGCAGTTCATGGCTTTCTGGGAAGGCATTCAACCAGAAGTTAGGAATTTTATCCTTTCCTGGAGACTTCCATTTGCTTGACCTCTTGAGAGCAGATCTTATATCTTCTACCTTGACCCCCTCCCACTTTTGGCTCCTCTAAGGAGTCTAGGTCTGTAGATATTCTATCAATCCAAGGGGCCTTTTCATTGTGTGTTTTTTCTTCTGCCCAGATTTTATTCCAAAATTCTTGCACTTCTTCTTTTGATGGGACAGACTTTATTGTTACTGGTGTTTTCCCTATCTTCCTGTAGAAATTTTTGGGGTTATTTTTGAACATGTTATTATCTCGGAAGAATCTAACACGCTTTTCATACCTTGCTATGCGGGCAGCTTTAGCACATACCTTTTGCTTGATGGTTTCTATGGTGGCATCAATGTCAACTATGGTTTTCATATTATATTTTTTCTTTAGTTTTTGGGTCTTTGTAGATTTGATACTCTTGTCAAATTTAAGGTTTTTCAAACATTCTATGTCAGCTTAATTTGGTGTTGAATGCGTTCTTGCCAAGAAGGCTTTTTGTGGGAGTGTTGTCTTTTTCTAATCTTTTCACCACATAGAATCGTTGAGATTCTTGCGGATGCATAGTACAGGTGGTTGAGATCTGTAATATCAACATCATTAGCTTAAATTATATCCTTAAGTGCAAGGCGGATTTTACCAATTATTTTCAGGTTTTGGTTAGAATTGCGAATTTTGGGGAGAGTGTAGCGTTCATTCATACTAGTTTCTTTAAGTTTCAGCCATTCAATCATGATTTGATTTTTTAGATCATGTAGTTCTGTTGCGTCGATTTCTGTATGACTTCCTTCATCTATTTGATTTTCACCTGTATTAGTGTTTATGGTTGGTTCAGAGAGTATTTCACTTTGCCTATCAGTTACCTTAACTCTTTCAATCATTACTGCATTTTCATCAGCCTTGGGCTGGTTTATAATTATTTCCTCTGTACTATCTTCTTTAGCTGCAGTTTCATTCTTTTTATCCTTTACTGCTTGCTTAATTTGGTCAATCTCTACTTCAGTTAGTAATTTTTTTTTCATAATGTTTCTTCTGATGTTGGCAAGTTTGTTACTGTCTATGTAGGGTCTTACTTCAAGGTGTTTCTGTCTCCAGTTTAAGTAGGTTTGTACAGTATTAGATTTATCTGTAGGGAAATATATGGCATTGTAGAAGGCTGTAAGAACTTCTTTATTATCTTCCCTAGACCATTTTTCATTCTTTTTCTTTTGGTTATTTGATGACGAGCATGGATGGCCATCTGTTGGAATATTCCGGTTGTGGGGTACTTCCAGCTCCTGTGTGTCGGGAAGATTTGAACCAGTAGCAGATTTCTCGTCTCGGATCTGGTTCATTATCCGAGTAAGTGGTCCTTTATAATCCGGCCTATGACCATTCCGGTTTATATTTTGTTTTATTAACAGTGAGGCATAACAATCTTCGACGTTGACGCTAGGGGACGGATCTATCTGTTTAGGGTACATTTTTTGAGACAACACCGTCTCCGAGCTCTCGTGACGTAGCTTCTTAAGGCTAGCAGATCTATTTCGAGTAAGTGGCCCTTCGTGATTCGGTCGATGACCAATCTGGTTTGTGATCTGCCTTGTTATCATTGAGGCATGACGAGCTTTGGCATTGACATTAGGGGACGGATTTGTCTGTTTAGGGTAGGGGACGGATTTGTCTGTTTAGGGTTTAGGGGACGGATTTGTCTGTTTAGGGTTTATTATTATTATTATTATTATTATTATTATTATTATTATTATTATTATTATCTCCCTTTCATTCAGCTTCATTTTTTTCGGTCATCTTGTCATGTTGGACTGTTAAACTCTGCACATTTTTTTCTCTTTCCACTTTTTTTCATTCTCTCTCCATTTTTTCCCTCTTAGTCATTTCTGTTGAAGAGCTTAGGCTCGAAATGTAAAACACTTTTCCATTCTTCCTAAGTGTTAAACTAATACACCTGCATTTTGTTCTTACATCTGTCTTTGTCTTTTGTTTTCTGTAAATTTTAACTATGTATGTATGTATGTATGTATGTATGTATGTATGTATGTATGTATGTATGTATGAATGTATGTATGTATGTATGTATGTATGTTTGTATGTATGTATGTATGTATGTATGTATGTGTGTATATGTCTTTGTGTTTGTATTTGTCCTACCACCACCACTTGACTGCTGGTATTGGTTTGTTGGCCTCCCTGTAACTTAGCAGTTCAGTATAAGACACCAATAGAAAAAGCACCAGACTTTAAAAAATAAGTATTGGGGTTGATTTATTTGTCTAAACTTCTGCAAGCCCGTGTCGCCCAAAAGGGTGCAGTTCTATGACTGAAACATGTAAATTAGTGTTTCCCAACCTATCCTCTACTGAGCCCCACTATAACTTCCCAGAAAAATGTATGCCCCACTGGTGGTTGGAAAAATGTATACTTGTATTATGTTTGCTGTGGAAGTAAGATTTTCATAATTCCATGTTCCACTAAAAAAAAAAAATTTGAGGCATGGCTATGTGGTAAGAATCTTGCTTCTCAACCACATGGCTCCAGGTTCAGTCCCACTGCATGGCACCTTGATCAAGAGTCTTCTACCATAGTCTTGGGCCAACTAGCCTTTGTGAATGGATCTGGTAGACAGAAACTGAAAGAAGTCTGTCGTGTGTATATACAGGGTGTGTAAGATATTTGAGGACATACCTTTTTGGGGTCATTACTGCATTTTTTGCTAACTCTCAATAATCTTTGTTTCAGAAAATAATAATGGCAGACCCTCAGCTTACTCCAGAAATTAGTGTGGTTATAAAGGCTGAGCATAGCGATTTAGAAATATCTCAATTTTTAAAAATTGCCAGATCTTTTGTCTACAAAGTTTGTAAGGAGCTAGAGACTGAAGATGGAAATATGTCACCAGTGTCAAAGCATAAAAAGCATTCTAAATGCTCTGAAATCATCAGAAAACCTGGATTTATCCAGCAAGTTTAACAGACCATTGATTAGTATCTCAGAAAGACCATGAGATCAATTGTAAAAATCTCCATGTGTCAAAATGAACAGGCAGAAATGTTGTTCACAAAGACATCAGATATAGGTTGTATGTGATGAGGAAAGGCCAGTTTGTTAGAAAAAGCAAAAGAAAATCTCTACATCAGATCTAAAAGGCTCTTAAACAAACTGAAAGAAGATTTGATTTGGTTTTTCTCAATTAAGAAAAAATTTGACTAAGATCAAAAAGTTAACAGAAGAAATGACAGTTTGTTATGTGCAGACACTTCTGAAGTTCCAAGTGTTATGCATACAAAATTTGTCATGGTTTTAGGGGTTGTCAGTAATGAAGGACATATGATGCTTCCTTACTTATTCCACAAGGCCTTAGAATTAACTCTGCTGCCTACATTGAGGTCCTGGAAACAATTGTTAAGCCTTGGATAGACAGTGTTTGCAATGGAAAGCCATATGTTTTTCAATAAGACTCTGCACTATCACACATGGCTCTAGTAACACAGGAATGGATGGGTGCAAATTTTCATGATCACATAACCCCTAACATTTGGTCTCCTAATTCCCAATATAAAGGGTTTATTTTTATCTTCATAGCATTTGTCCTCAAATATCTTATGCACCCTGTATATATATATATATATATATATATATATATATATATATACACACATATACATACATACATACATACATATATATATGTATGTATATATTTATGTCAGTGTCTGTGTCTGTCCCCCCCCCCACCATCGCTTGACAACTGATGATGGTGTGTTTCCGTCCCCCATAACTTAGCGGTTTGCCAAAAGAGTCTAATAGAATAAGTGCTAGGCTTACAAAGAACAAGTCCTGGGGTCAATTTCTTCAACTAAAAAAAAACCTTCAAGATGGTGCTCCAGCATAACTGCAGTCAAATGACTGAAACAAGTAATATATATATGATATTATGTGCCAACACAGTTTTCCCAAGAACTCACCAGTGGGAATCACTGGTACAAATGATAAAAGATAAAACACTAACATAAAAATATTAAAAAAACAAACTCTAGAAAATGAAACATTTACCTCATCAGGATTTGATCCTGGGATTCAAAGATCCTTCTAACTGAAATATCATTGCTCACTATTTCAACTGGTGTGTGTGCTTGCTGACTCTACAAACCTCACAACTGTTATAAGATACAAAACAGAAATTGGCTGAAACACAAGAAGTTATTTATAAGATAAATAGATAACAGTATGAATAAACAGCAACAACAACAACAACAATAATAATAATAATATCAAAGAGATATGACAGAAAATTAAGAATTAATATATATTTTTTTCTCATAAAATAGATTTAACAATTAGATATTGTAAACACAAAATGATAATCTTTAAATATAACACTAGTAATAAATATGATATGAATATAAATATTACAACAATAAATGTATAAGAACTAAATATAAGACAGAGAAGTAGAAAACAGATTTTTTTTTTTTTTTTCACGGGGAAAACATCATTGTCATCATCACCACCACTGCTGCCAACAGCATCATCATCATCATCATAACCATCATTGTCTTCATCGTCGTTGTCATTGTTGCCATCATCTTAATTGTTGTCATCATCTTAATTGTTGTCATCATTGTCATCATCATTATCATGAGGATCATCATCATCATCATTGAATACTTTTGTTGTATTTTGACATAACCTGTCATTTTCACAAAACTCTCTCTCTCTCTATCATTTAGATATATATAGATACACAAGTAAATGTATATATATATATATATATATACACATCATATATATATATATATATATATATATATATATATATATACACATTATATATCATATATATATAAACATTATACATCATGTATATATATATATATATATATATATATATATATATACCGGAGTAAGCACATAGAATGTGCAACAAGGTGGAAAAAAGAGTACTCAAATACTAGAGGTAGAGTAATATGCTTTATTTCAAAAGCAGCAGAAATATAACAAAAGACTGTTACTTTATGTCCGATGAACGGGAACATGAAACTCAGAGTAACAATCTTTTGTTATATTTCTGGTGCTTTTAAATAAAATATATATCTATATATATATATATATATATATATATATATATATATATATATATATATATATATATATACATATTTATATATATATATAAAGGTATGGTGATGCAAACAGGAAATACAGAACTCAATACCAGAAACAACAGAGTGACTCACAGTTACTCTGAGAGTTCGAAGAGTTTCATGCATTAGCGCTTATCAAACTAGTTACAGGCTGAAGGGCTTAAAAACACCATGCAATTGTGCATAGGCTAGGTAGGGCTAGGGTTTTCTTCCTGGGTTGTCAACAGCCACTGGTTTGAAGTCCATTAAGAGGGTATATCTTTAATGATAAGAATTGGACAGATTATTTTACCTGTTATTTTACTGCAGTCTGTTGTAGTGTATATAGTTTTCCATAGAGGCAATTATGAACACTAAGTGTGTTAGCAGATAACCTGCCAAGGACTCTACATGTCATGTTGGGTAAGTTGTTTCCATAATTCTGGAGTTTCCAGATGAAATAGGACAGAAATGTACAGTTTTTTTCTATCCTTACACCTGAAAGAGTGCATGTGTGATATAAATCTTTTTTGGGTATCAATGGTTGGTATGTCCATGTAGTGTTTGTTATGTCCATGTCGTTGGTGGATGATTATATAGACCATGGTTGTTGTGATGTACAATTGCAGGGTATATTATTCTGTTTTACCCTCTGTGAGATCATTTCCTCCACTACTTATTATCACATGGCTATAATTGCACAACACAGAGAAGCTCAACATGCAAACTGATATGTAACTGACACTGCTAAATTGGTTTATCTCACCATGTTATTACTATCATCACTGAAATTTCAAACCCTACAAACTGTCACCTACATGACACCAACATCCTGTTTTCTCTACTAAGTGAAATATATAATGAAAGAATTGCTCTCATTGCCAAGCCAAAGTATCTATATGACCTGAATTAATCACTGGAAACCCAAATATTTTCCCCTAGATGCCATTTCAAAATTTCTTTTAAATTCTCTTTACCCTGACACACACATCTGAACTTGTGGACATGTTCTGCACTTGTTGGTGCTTAATGTGGCTGACAGAAAAAAAGAAAAAAAAGACCTATTGAGGGCACTGCCTAGCATGGCCTCCACATCATTGACTGGAGCTAGGAAAAGGAATCAATCCAATTTGCATAAATCCTTGGGAGGTTCTCTTATGTGTATATAGAAAAACAGAATACAGGTGCTTTATGGTAAGATGTTAAGACGGAAGAGGAGGAGGAGGAGGAGGAGGAGGAGGAGTAGGAGGAGGAGGAAAAGAGACAGAGAGTGAAAAAGAGACAGAGAGAGAAAAAGAGACACAGAGAGAAAAAGAGACAGAGAGAGAGAGTGCGCGTGTGTGTGGGGGGAGAGAGAATATAGGAGAGAGAAATGTCAAAGGAGAGACAGAGACACAGAGAGAGAAAGAGTGGGGGTGAGTGAGCTAATGTGAGAGAGATAGTAGGGTGAGGGCAAACAGTGTCAGAGAGTGTCAAAGAGAGGGAGAAAGAAAGAGAGGGAGAAAGAAAGAGAGGGAGAAAGAAAGAGAGGGGTGTGGGTGTGAAAGAGAGAGAGAGAGTGTGTGTGTGTGTGTGTGTGAGAAGGAGAGTAAGTGTGAAAGAGTCACAAAGAGAAAGAGTGAAGGAGATAAAGTGGGTGAGGAAATGTTAGAGATACAGAAAGAGGAAGAGAGGGTGTAGATGTGGAGAAAGAGAGTGCTTGATGGAGGGAGAGTAGAAGAGAGTGACTTAGCAAGAGAGTATGAAAGGGAGAGAGACACGGAGAGAGACACGGAGAGAGAACAGACATGTGTGAGACAGACATGCAGACAGATAGAACAATAGGCAGACAGTTAGACAGACAGACAAACATACAGTTAGACTCAGAATGATAGACAGTGTTGTTGTTGTTGTTGTTGTTGCCTGTCTGTCTGTCTGTCTGTCTGTCTACTCTTTTACCAACTTCAATACAATTAAAAGACGAGAAATTATTGATTTGAGGTAATTCAAGGAATAAATAGCTGAGACAGAGACAGAACTTCTAAATTCACTTCAAATTCCAGGACATTCTATTATCTGAGCCAATGTCATCATTGTTGGAATCTTGAGCTAAGAGGTCATTGTCCATTGGCTCATGGTACTATCATCATTGTCATCATTGTCATCATTGTCATCACCTGAGTACCTTACTAGTGGCATCGTCATCATCATCAGCAACACAACCAACAACACCATCATCATCATCACCACCACTACAACCATCATCACCATCACCATCATCTTCCTCCTCCTCCTCTTCCCCCTCCTCCTCCTCCTCCTCCCCTCCTCCTCCTCATCATCATCATCATCCTCATCATCTTCATTGTCAGCATCATAGCAAAAGGGTAAAGAACCCCTTCGTTCAAGAATAACATTGGGATTGAACCTAGAAAGTTGCCCTCCAAGGCACAAATCGAAGCAAAGTTGTTTATAAAAGACCAGCTGTCGCCCATGCATACCAGCATTCCCTCTCCACGCCACCAGTGTTATCCAAGGGAAAGGCAAAGGCCAATACAGCTTGGCACTAGTGACATCACAACTCATTTTTACAGCCAAGTGAACTGAAGCAATGTGAAATAAAGTGTCTTGCTCAAGAACACAACACAGCTTCATAGTACCTATTTGTGTAATCATCATCATCATCATAATCGTCATCGCCGTCATCATTGTCATTATCATCAACAATGACAGCAACAATTTTACAGTGATAATTTTGATAATGCTGTTGATAATGTTTAGAACGATGGTGATGGTAATGATAAGTGTGTTGGTAGTGTGATGACATTAGCTGTGGCAGTGTTTGTAGTGGCTTCGGTTGTAGTAGGAGAGAGGTGTGGTGACAGCACTGGTGGTGGTGGTGGTGGTGGTGGTGGTGGTGGTGGTGGTGGTGGTGGTGGTGGTGGTGGTGGTGGCGGCGGCGGCGGCGGCCGGGGGGAGGCGGGGAAAGGGGAGGCGGGGGCGGGGAAAGGGGAGGCGGGGCGGGGAAGGGGGGCGGGGAAAGGGGGAGGCGGGGAAGGGGATGCGGGGAAGGGGCGGAAGGGGGAAGGGGAATGGGGCGGAAGGGGAATGGGGCGGAAGGGGAAAGGGGAAAGGGGAAAGGGGGAAAGGGGAAAGGGGGAAAGGGGAAAGGGGGAGGCGGGGAAAGGGGGAAGGGGAAAGGGGAAAGGGGAAAGGGGAAAGGGGAAAGGGGGAAAGGGGAAAGGGGGAGGCGGGGAAAGGGGGAAGGGGAAAGGGGAAAGGGGAAAGGGGAAAGGGGAAAGGGGAAAGGGGGAGGCGGGGGAAAGGGGGAGGCGGGGAAATGGGGAGGCGGGGAAAGGGGGAGGCGGAGAAAGGGGAAAGGGGAAAGGGGAAAGGGGGAGGCGGGGAAAGGGGAAAGGGGAAAGGGGAAGGGGGCGGGGAAAGGGGGAGGCGGGGAAAGGGGAGGCGGGGAAGGGGCGGCGGGGAAAGGGGGAGGCGGAGAAAGGGGGAGGCGGGGAAAGGGGGAGGCGGGGAAAGGGGGAGGCGGGGAAAGGGGGAGGCGGGGAAAGGGGGAGGCGGGGAAAGGGGGAGGCGGGGAAAGGGGGAGGCGGGGAAAGGGGGAGGCGGGGAAAGGGGGAGGCGGGGAAAGGGGGAGGCGGGGAAAGGGGGAGGCGGGGAAAGGGGGAGGCGGGGAAAGGGGGAGGCGGGGAAAGGGGGAGGCGGGGAAAGGGGGAGGCGGGGAAAGGGGGAGGCGGGGAAAGGGGGAGGCGGGGAAAGGGGGAGGCGGGGAAAGGGGGAGGCGGGGAAAGGGGGAGGCGGGGAAAGGGGGAGGCGGGGAAAGGGGGAGGCGGGGAAAGGGGGAGGCGGGGCGGTGGTGTGAGTGGTGATGGAAGAGGATGCTGGAAATGGTTGTGGAAATAAGGTCAGGGTAGAAATCTCCCTCTGTCTGCTGCTCTGCTGTTGAAATATCTTTTAACACAAGATCTGACCTAAGGAAATCTTAGTGTGCCTATAAAGACACATATAAAACCAATTCCATTGAAGTTTGAAACTACAGAAAGAGAGAAAGGAGACAGGCCGATAGACAAAGAGATGGAGAAAGAGCAACAAAGACAGATTTGGAGAGAACCAGAAATAAATGGAGAGATAAATGTTCAGGTAGACAAATGGACAAAGACAGAGCAGCAGAAACAGAGATGGAGAGAGAGAGAAAGAAAGAGAGAGGAGGAGCGAGAGAGAGACAGACAGAGAGACAGAGAGAGAGACAGAGAGAGAGACAGAGAGAAACAGACAGGAAGACAGTTAGACAGACAGGCAAACAAGCAGAAAGAGACAGACAGACAGACAGACAATCAAACAGACAGACAGACAATCAAACAGACAGACAGACAATCAAACAGACAGACAGACAATCAAACAGACAGACAGACAATCAAACAGACAGACAGACAATCAAACAGACAGACAGACAATCAAACAGACAGACAGACAATCAAACAGACAGACAGAGAATAAGAGAGAGAGAGAGAGAGAGAGAGTGAGAGAGAGAGAGAGAGAGAGAGAGTGAGAGAGAGAGAGAAACTGAAGCAGAGCATTTGAAGAAAAATGAAAATTTGCCATTTATTCTTAATTAATTGTAAATCCCAGAAAATAATTTGGTTAAGAATTTTTCTTTGGATCTTGTAGTTCTATATTCAAATCCCACTGAGGATTTAGACATATTTTTGTGGTAAAATAACATATTTGTTATTCTACCAGAGACTTGATTTGACCAAGACTCCTTCAAATAAAAATCATTTGATGGAAACTTTATGGAAGGCTCTCAAATGTATGTGTGTGTATGTGTGTATATATATATATATATATATATATATATATATATATATATATATAGACAGATGGATGGATAGATAGATAGATAGATAGATAGATAGATAGATAGATAGATAGATAAATAGATAGATAGATAGATAGATAGATAGATAGATAGATAGATAGATAGATAGATTAGATGGATAGATAGATTAAATGGATAGATAGATAGATAAATAGATTAGATAGATAGATAGATAGATAGATAGATAGATAGATAGATAGATAGATAGATAGGTAGATATGTTTCTTTATTAGCCACACAGGGCTCAACATAGAAGGGACAAAATACAAATGTAGAGTTTTTCTTTTCGAGGGGGTCGAAAACAAAGCAGAAAAAAAAACAAAAGTGGGGACAACGATGGAAAAAGAACATCGCAAAACGTTTAGGGTATTTACAAAAAATATGAAATAATACAGAAAATTCCCAATAAATGGGGAGGTTATCCGTGGAAAGAAAAACCTACGAAAAGACCACGGTAACCTCGGTCCTTAGTGTCACAGTTTGTTAAATAAAATTTCTTTTATTTATGCAAGAAACGTAAGTAAATCTCTGTTTACAAAATTTTAAAACATTTTATAGAATCATGGTCAAGGTGGCTTCGTCATTTATTCGTGCCATTCTTGCTACATGTATTCCATCTTTTTTCGAAATATTTGCTAGACAACACTTGCCTCTCTACTCTCACCTTCCTTTTCAAGTGATACTTGAAAAAGTTGATGAGAGATTGACCAGAGAGGAAAGTATTTGTCTCTAATCCTTTCAGACGCGTCCACCAGATGCATTCTTTCGCCATAGCCACAAGTACGATAAATACAGCTCTTCCTTCCCGTTTAAAGGAAGGAGGCGTGACGATATTGACGATAGACTCGGTTGATTAACCGACTCGTCCCACACGTGACAGCAGTCGTTCGACATAAGCCCACAGCTCCGAAATGGTTGGACACTGCACGAGTGCGTGCAGAACGGTTTCATCGCTCTGACCGCATCTCGGGCAGGTCGGCCCCGCATTTCGCGAGCCGTGTCTATAGAGCTTATCCCGAACGGGTAGCGCCTCTCGGTAACACTGCCAGGCCAGGGATCTCTGGATGTTGTCCATAGGTCCCGGCCCGAAAGTCGTCCTGAACAGGCGGGTCAGGTATTCCTCGTCGACGCCCAGGTTCGCCCCGAGATCGTCGTCGTACCTGCCCTCCACTAATCCCCTATAGAATGACTTCGTTGTGATGCAGCCGCTCAAGGTCGACCCGGGACGGCAAAGTTGTTGCAGAGCAACGTGACACTCACGGTGCCATTCGCCATTCCTCGGCCTCTTTTTGATCCACGACTGCAGCTCGGTCATGGAGACGAGCTGCGGGAAAGCGCGTCGCACAAACGGCGACCACACCTGCTCACCGTCGTCTACGTAGAGCCGGAGATGTCGCAGTCTCAGTGCATGTCTGCGCATCATCAACCACGGCATGCCCAGCCCTCGTTTCAGCGGGTGTTGGCAACAAACGGATCGCCTCACCATCGGAACGCTTCCTTTCCACAAAAAGCGGAAGAGGATGCGCTCCATTTCGGTGATGGCGCGATCGGGACAAGGCACGACGGTCAGGCGGTATTCGATGACGGACGTGATGTACGCGTTCGCCACCTCCGCCCGACCTTTTAGGGACAGCTTCCTCTCGGACCATTGCCGGCAGAGAGTGGCCACCCTACTCGTTATCTCGTCCCAGTTCTTCTCCGTTTGCAGGTCCGGACCGAACCAGACTCCGAGCAACTTGACCGGACCGTCCGTCCAGCGTCCCACTACTGAGGCGCTGCCGGACGGTATGGGCTTGCTTCTCCAGGTGCCGAGCAACAAACCCACCGACTTATCCCGGTTGATTTTCGCTCCCGTCACCGCTTCGTAGTCTTTCAGCGTCTCGCCGACAAGCTCGATGTGCTCGTGGCTAGACACTATGACGGTGGCATCGTCCGCGTATGCCGACACGTTCGTCCCGCACCCCAGTTCTCGCGGGATGCCCCTCAGCGTCGCCAGCTTCCGAAGTAGTGGCTCGAGAGTCAATACGTACAGGAGCGGCGACAGGGGGCATCCCTGACGGACCGAACAGATGCCTGTGTACAAGGCAGCCATCCAGCCGCGGAAAACGGGACCGAAACCGGCCGCTTCGAGGACGGCCTCCAAGTATCGATGGTCTACCCTATCGAAAGCTTTCGATTGATCCAAATTGATCAGGGCCCCACCCATGCCAGGTTCCTTAACTACCCTCTCTATGATGTAGCGCATCAGATGGAGGTTGTCATGGATGCTCCGGCCCGGCACGGCGCACGTCTGCTCCGTGCCGACCAGTTTCTCGATGACAAGCGCCAACCGCTTGGCTAACACCTTAGCCAAAATTTTCAAGTCTGCATTGAGCAGAGTGATGGGCCTAAAGTTATCTATGGCGTCCCCCTTGTTTGGATCTTTCTTCAGCAGCGTTACCGCTCCTCGGTTCACAAAACCGGGAATGCTCCCGTTCTGCTGCCAGTTGCAGTACACGGCCGGCAAGACGTCTCCAAACAAGTCTGGCATACAGTTGTAAAGCTCGTAGGGCAGACCATCCAAACCCGGAGAGTTGTCCGTCGAGCAACCCGCCATCGCGTCCCTCACCTCCTCCGCCGTGATGACTCCTTCGCAGCACTCCGCTTCTCTTGCCGAGAGTCGTGGCAAGCTGTGCAGGTAGGCACTAAAGTCCACCCTGCCTTCTCGCTCGCCACTCCTCCCGAACAGTCGGGCAAAATGCCACTGAAACGCTTCGCACGTCTTGCTCGGCTCGAGCAATTCGCGCCCCTGTTCGTCTACCAGAGACCGGATGGTGGCTCTGTTACCCCACTGCGCCTCCGCCACCCGGGCCTCTCGCGCGGCTCCAACACCTTCATTCCTCAGAGCACGCATCCTTGCCCTGACAGCACACCCTTCGTGTTTAGCATTGAAGTGTTGGTCGAGGGCCAACCTCGCCGCTAAAACGTCAGATGCGATGCCACTTCGCAATGCCTCTTCTAACTTTATCACTAGCTCCCCCTCTACTCTGTTCCTCTCTACAGCTAGTGCCCTGCTATACCTTATTGCTTCCGCCCTTACTGCTCTCTTGAGTGCAAACCACCATTTGTTGTTGACGATGGCTCCCGTCAAAGCCCTCTTTACTAACGTGCTAATCCGGTCTCTGAAAACCTGTCTCGACGGTAAAGACGCGTTTAGTTTCCAGTAACCGGGACCCTGCCTATGTGCCTTATCTAAGTCTAGCGTACACGTCACAAGTTTGTGATCCGTGTAGCTGACTATGTGGAACTGTGGACATCCTAAACTATCTCTATCTCTTGTCCTACACACTATCCTATCTAGATACGATCTCGACGACCCAATGCGGTTGCTCCAAGTCCACGTTGGCACATTTGGGTGGTCGAGTCGGTACCTGTCAGACAACTGGAAGCGTCTGAGCAGGTCTCTGAGGCATTTGCATCCCCTTCTAGTTGTGTCACTCCCCACGTAGTCTAGATGCGTGTCCAAGGTAGCATTCCAATCCCCCACTAAAAGTAAGGGACGAGACGTTCCCAGGAATACTTCTAGACGTCGAAAGAAGTCCGACCGATCTGTTAAAGGAGGCACATAAACTGCCAGCAACCGAAAAGCGCCTCCATCGCTGCCGTCCACATCTAGGACAACCAGTCTACCCTCCGGGTCCGTAAATATCGTCTTTACTTGGAGATCCAGACTCTTGCGAAAAAGAACCGTCGTGCCACTACCGCCTATCCTCTGCAGACAGGGAGAAAAATAAATGTTAAACTGTCCGCCAAACATGGACTTTAGGGCCCACGGTTCATGGAGTCTGGTCTCACTAATGGCTATGATATCCAAATTGTGTGACTTGATGTCATTTAAGAGGTACCCTTGTTTCCAAGGGGACCCCAAGCCACGCACATTCACACAACCAATCTTCGCCATGATTCTATTTAAATATGTGCTTTAAAGCACAAAACAAAAGGAACAGTGAGTTACTTACCGTTCGAAAGTTTTGTTTCCTCCTTGGATTTTTCACCAAGGAGGCTATTGTACAATTTCTTGCACAAATATTTTTGACATCCCCCTACCGCGTTGGGGTAGAGGGATTTTATTTTGCAGTGTAATGCTGGTGTTACATGATAAATTTTAATGTGTTTTGGCGGTGTTGTGCGTGGGTGGTTGTTTGTTTTGATGTCGTTATTTGTGATGTTTGTTTTAGAGTTGATGTATTTCATCAACTCTGTGTTTGTAGTGTCTATTGCTGTTAGCATTGTTTTTGATGTGTTATTATGGGTGTCTATCATGTAGGAGTTGGGAGTGTTTTCGGGAGATGTGAATCTCCCTGCTTTGTTGTTGTTCGTTTTTCTTTTTTTGCTCCTCTTCCTCCTTCCTTTTTGGGCTATTTTCCATTCCTCATTACTTGACTCGTCTTCAGATGAAAACTCTGAGGAATCGGAAGGAGGTAGGGGCATGTTGTATGGATCTGTGTTTGCTTGTGTAAGTGGTTGTGTTGTTGTTTTTGTTGTTGTTGGTTGTTGAATTTTTGGTTGTGGTGTAAGTGATGTGGGAGAAGGGGTATCAGTTTTTGTATTGTCTTTTCTTTTTTCGTCTTCTTTGTTTGTTAATTTTGCAGTTTTTGTTGTATTTTCTTTCGTTGATGTTGTTAATGTTGCTTTTGTTGTTTTTTGTGTGGATGGCGGTGTGGGCAGCAAGGCTTTTTTCATGTGTTTAGTTAGTTCTTGTTGTTGCTGTTGTGTTTTTCGGGCAGTCGGACACTCCTTTTTGAGGTGTGCCTCGCTGTCGCATAAGTAACAGCGAGGCCGCCTGCCCTCTACCACTATATGTAACTTTTGATTTGTTGCCAAACGGATGTATGGTGGGATTTTTTAAATTTTTTATTCGTTTGTGTGGAACAGGATTTGTATGTTTTTTCCCGTCCAGTTGCTTTCTCCAACGTTTATTTTAAGTATGTTTATGTTGTCCATGTCGACACATATGGCTGATATCAACCATAGTGTGTCTATTGTTGGAGGTGCGTGCTTTATTGTTACCTTTTGGTCAAGGTAACTGGGTAACATTGTTATTTCAGGTGTGTGAAGAGTTAGCGTTGAATACCTCTTCGCCAACTCTTCATTTCGAAAAATCACCTGTACCTGTGCAAATCTGTAATAAGTAATATAAGATTTTTTATCCCAAATTGATTTCAAGCATATTTCGATCTTGTCTATACTGGCCTGTTCCGGCCTTCTACTTTTGGTGTTTATTATTTTATATATTATTGTTTTTCTACTTGTTTCCTCTAATATGTTTTGTGGTATGTTTAAGTGTATTTCACCGCTTTCTTTGGTGATTAATTTTCTCAATTCTATTATTTCCTTTGTCGTGTAGGACACAACAGTTTCACTTTGCTTCAAAGCTTCAGCAAAGTTTTTGTTTTTGTTATTGTTGTTGCTGGTGCTGGCACCGGTATTGGTGGCAGATGTGGTATTTGTGACTGTGTCAGTGGTGTTGTGGCTTGTATTCATTTTTCCTTCCTCTCTTTCGCTTGCTGCTGGTGAAGAGAGCAAAGGTTGAGTTGAACTGTTGCTGCTGCTGCTGCTGTTATTGTTGTTGTTGTTGTCGTTGTTGGTGGTGGTGGTGGTGATGATGGCGTCAGTAGAAATGGTGTTGACGTCAGATACTTTGGAGACATCGTTGTTGTTGGTGGTGGTGGTGGTGTTAACTTTCAAGTTAACACTTGCATCTGTGTGTGTGAATTCTTTTTTCTTTTTCTCCATTCTCTCGTTTAACTGTGAGGAAGGAAGACTAGGAAATTCTTTTTCGAACGAAACTGCAAAATTCAGCGTTCGTTTGACGAAACTTTTCATGGCTACAAGACGCCATCGTCTCAAAATAAAAATGGCTAGAAAGCCAAAATTGATTTTTAAAACCTGGAAATGTGCCACACAGGGCAGATTTCCGTTGCAAAAAACTTGCACCAGAGAGTCTATAAGTTGTTATACAACTTTCTATATAAAAATAAACTTTACAAACAAACTTTTTAAAACATAAAAAGGCAAAACTTACGGAGCCGACACGTCTACCGTCCGTCCAGATAGATAGATAGATAGATAGATAGATAGATAGATAGATAGATAGATAGATAGATAGATAGATAGATAGATAGAGGCTTCCTTTAAGGTCAGGTTAAATAATCACAGGTTCTCTTTTAGGATTCAATAGAGGTGTAACATCACAACATTAACCAGCTATATATGGCAATTAAAAGAGGAAGGAACACCATACAAAATCAACTGAAAACTGCTGGAACAACCTGAGCCATACCCAAATGGGAACAGACTATGCAAGCTTTACGTTTTTGAGAAGAAAGTAACCTTAAGAATTTCACACAATTTTGGGTGCATTTCTGTATTCAAAAAGTGAAATTTTTAGTCACCACTCTAATCATAGAAATTTCATTTTGGGAACATGATCCTCCCTTTTTGAGACAAGGAAACAGAAAACTTGTATGCTAGCACAACTGGCCCTTTTTGGTTATGACTGGAATTGAATGATGGGATGCAACTCTTTTATTCTCAGAAAGATTTTTTATCATTTCACTTTTCATTTCACCACCAAGCTAACCAGGACTGTATATTTACCTCTAGTATTATTTACCTCCAGTGCTTTTGGCCATCATGTCTGAAGAGTCAATAGTATTACCAAGTACAATGGTTGACATGAAACCAATGGTTGAGGAAGAGAGAGAGAGTGTGAGGGTAAGAGACAGTAATAGGGTGAGAAACAGAGTGGAGTGACAGAAAGAGAAGGTGAAATATAGACAGAGTGAGAGTGTGTGGGTGAGAGAGACTCAGAGAATTAGAG
Source organism: Octopus bimaculoides (assembly GCF_046866305.1). Taxonomy (NCBI): domain Eukaryota; kingdom Metazoa; phylum Mollusca; class Cephalopoda; order Octopoda; family Octopodidae; genus Octopus; species Octopus bimaculoides. Next base: position 33,566,569 of record NC_142944.1, on the reverse strand, counting down.
AGAGAGGGGGAGAGAGAGAGGGGGAGAGAGAGAGAGGGAGAGAGGGAGAGAAAAGTAAGAATATGAGGGTGAGACAGAGAGTGAGAAAAAGATTGAGTGTGTGAGTGAGAGAGAGAGAGGGCATGGGTGAGAAGGCGAGAGTAAGAAAGAAAGACAGGGTGAAAGTGTTTGGGTGAGAAAGAGAGAGAGAGAGAGAGAGAGAGAGTATATGAAGGAGGCAGAAGCTGAGATTAATACTGAAATAAAAGGATGGTGAATAAGATTGTCTAAACCAAAGAGACTCAAAAACAGTTGAAATAAAGATTGGAAAAATAGAGTGGAAGTATGTATGTGAGTGTATGTGTAAGTGTATGTGAATATGAGTGTCAGTGAGTGTGTGTATGTGTGAGCAGGAGAGGAAAGAATGAAGGTGAGAGTGATAATTATAAAATTTATAAATTATCTTGTTAAATGTGTGCGTGTGTGTGTGTAAGTTGAAACTGTACATACTTACATACATAGATACATATATACATGAAAACATGCATACATACATACTACATACATAGATACATATATACGTACATGCATATATACATACATACATGCATGTACACATATATACAAGCATGCATATATAGATACATACATAGATACATGCATTCATGTATTCATATACAGATCATCATATATATATATATATATGTATGTGTGTGTGTGCATATATATGTATGTGTATATATATATATATATATACATGCAAACATACAAATGTGCACATATGTGTGTGTGTGTGTTTGTGCGTGTGTGCGCGTGAGTGTGCAAGGTGTGGGAAGAGGAGCAGGAGGAGGAGGAGCAGGAGCAGGAGGAGCAGGAGGAGGAGGAGCAGGAGGAGCAGGAGGAGGAGGAGCAGGAGCAGGAGTAGGATCAGGAGTAGGAGGAGCATGAGGAGGCGGCAGTGGCAGCGCTGATACGGGTGGTAGTGTGGGTAGTGGGTGCTTATAAGACATATCTTTAAGTCCAGATGGTAAAGAAATTTGGATGTCTGTTTTGTATCAAATATTTGAGATGATGTTTCACCATCTGTGCCCTGCTCCCCCTACACCCACATACCCCACTCCCCTCCTCCCTCTTACCCCACCCCACCCCCACCCCCACCCCCACCCCCACCTCACCCCACTTCTCCTTCAGCTGCCAGCTTTACCATTTTAAATTCCATAACATCTTATGTCTGATAGCTTATTCTGAAAGAGATTTCAGGCATTGAAATACACCCTCACTTTTTTTACATCTATCAAAATAAGATCTCACTTAAAATATTCTCTAAATGCATCTTCATTGGTTTTATTCTTTTTTTATATATTTTTTTTTGCCTATTTTTTTTTTAATTCAAAAATAAATAAATAAATAAATAAATAATAAAGGAGTTTTTTTTTTGGTACATCACGAGGTTTTATGAATTTCATATATTAAATGTGAATGATTCATTTATTTTCTGTGTTTTAGGTGTGTGTATGTGTGTGTGTGTGTGTGTGTGTGTGTATGTGTGTGTGTATGTGTGTGTGTGTGTGTGCATGTGCACACATGCACGTTTGCGCTTTGTGTTTGTGAATGTGTGTGTGTGTGTGTGTGTGTGTTGGTGTTTGCGTGTGAATGTATTAGTATATGTATGTATGTGTACTTCTGCATGTGTTTGAGCTTGTGTGTGTGTATGTGTGTGTGGGTGGGTGGGTGGGTGTGCATACATATGTGTATGTGTGTGCATTTGTATGTGTATGCACGTGTGTGTGTGTCTTTGCATGTGTTTTGTGTATGAGTTTGTATGAGTATTAGTGTTTGTGTTTGTGTGTGTGTATGTGTGTCAGTCTGTGTGCTTCTGTATGCTTGTGTGTGTTTGTGTGCATATGTGTGTTTTATTGTTTTTGTTTTTTTGTTGTTTTTTAATTTTTTGTTTTTCATCTTTGTTTTAGGAGGGTGTGGGTAATTATGTTTTTTCCATTTTAGTGTAAAGTGCCTGTGTGGTCTTTTGATATAGGTGGTATTGGTGTATTGAGTGTAAATATATTGTTGTTGGAAAAGAGAGACAGGCAGACAGAGAGACAGACAGACAGATAGACAGACAGAGATAGACAGACAGAGATAGACAGACAGTGAGAGAAACAGAGACAGAGACAGACAGACAGACAGACAGACACAGAGACAAATAGACACAGAGAGAAGGACAAAAATTCAGTGAAGGAGAGAGGGAGGGAGATAGAAGATGGACAGACAGACAGACAGAGTGATAAAGATGCAGAGACGCAAACATACAGTGATAAAAAGAGAAAGAAAGATAGAAAACGAGAAAGAAAGAGACAGAAAGAGAGAAAAAGAGAAAGAAAGAGAGAAAAAGAGAAAGAAAGAGAGAAAAAGAGAAAGAAAGAGACAGAAAGAGAAAGAAAGAAACAGAAAGAGATTGAGAGATGGACAAACAGGGAGACAGAGGTAGGAAGAGATACAGAGAGACACAGACAACCAAAGAGAGAAAAAGAAAGACAGAGAGGGAGAAAGGGAGAAAGGAACAGAGAGAGAGAGAGAGAAAAAGAGGGAGAAAGAGAGGGAGAGAGAGAGAAATCTTGGTTATTTTAATGTTTGTCAAACACCATTTGTAATACACCAAAAAAAGTATAAAGCAATCTTTCATTAAGGTTGTTGTTGCTGTTTTTTTCCTTGTCGTTGTTGTTGTCGAACTACACATGTCTTGAGTTAAACCTGGAGATTTATCATAGCACAAAAAAAAAAACAACAGCTTGCGATTGAATATGAGTGCAACATGTAGGCCTGGTTGTATTAATGAAGACATAACTCAGTCTGAGTTTTATATTATTGTGTTGTCTTGAGTGCTAACTGGTGAGAAAGGGGAGGGGGAGGAGATGAAGGTGGTCGTCGTCATTGTTGTCATCATTGTTGTCATCATCGTTGTCATCATCGTTGTCATCATCGTTGTCATCATCGTTGTCATCATCGTTGTCATCATCGTTGTCATCATTGTTGTCATCATCGTTGTCATCATTGTTGTCATCATCGTTGTCATCATCGTTGTCATCATTGTTGTCATCATTGTTGTCATCATTGTTGTCATTAGTAAAAGTGAATGAAAATGTTGTAAGTAGATGTGACCATGATGATACATTGAGTGTTGTAGTTTAATGAATACATAATTGTGTGGTGCTGTTGTGTGATGTTGCTTATGGAAACATGGAGGTGGTGAGGTCTCAGAGTGAAAACACGAAAACATGTGACAGAAACAGTGAATTGGCAGGGAGGATCATTAGAATATTCGGATAGAATGTGTCACTGCATTTGTTCTGATTCTCTGATTTTCTGTGCTTTGGATTTGGATCCCACTGAAGTCAAATTTGCCTTTTGTCCTTTTGAAGTCAATGAAAAAAAATAGCATCAAACCAAAAAATGGATTGGCAGAACTTTTAGAGGGTCAGGAAACATACTCCTATCTGAGACCTGCAAAATGTCAGCAATTGTTAGAGGCTCAAATATTCTTTAGTTCTCTTTGGAGGAGCCAAAGTTTGGGATGCAGATCTAGCTATGTTATATACCTATATGTTGTGCTTTTACTAACAGAGGTTATCAATATTACTGAGGCCCAGCATTTGGAGCCACTATGAGCGCTCTGAGTGCATTTATATTGAAAGGCAGCATTGTAGTGTTTTCTTGATGAATAGTGCTTGAATTTTTCTCTTTTTTTCCTTCTAAAAGATAGAAAATTTGCATGGCCCCACTGGAGGATATGCTTTCAATGTCTGGAACTAATTGAGATTTGGCTTGCAATGTCTAGGTTGCATGCTGATGATGCATGGTGAGGAATGTTAGGTGAGAATAAAGAGTTGGATTAACTGCGTAAGCATGAGTGTTATTGGATGTTGTAGCATGTAGGTCATTGAATGTATAGAAGGAAGAAAATAGGGGACAGGACCAAACCCTGGGGTACACCAGAGTTGACTAAAAGTGGGGCTCAAAGAGTTCTGTCAATACATGTTGTGATAGTGGAATCTGATAGAAACCCACTCATTCTAGAGTAAGAAGGAGGTGGAGTCCACAGACAAGAAGTTTTGATTGGGGATTTGATGGTAGACATTTCAAAGGCTTTCTTGGTATTTAGAGCAACAATACTGATTTTTGCCAATCTTCTCAAGAGTTCCATTTGGTGAGCAACAAAAAATGTAGGTTTCCAGTAGATCTGTCTCTGTGAAAGCTATACTGAGTGGAGAGTGAAATGAATGTTTCCATTATCTTAGAGATGTTAGAGGTGAGTGCAGTAGAATAATTGCTAGTAGATTTAATGGGTTTGTTGTCTTTAGAATGGGACACACTGAAGTGATCTTCCAAATGTCAAGGAATATCTTCATAGAAAGCTGGGACACACTGAAGTGATCTTCCAAATGTCAAGGAATATCACCATAGAAAGCTAGAGATTAAAGAGTTTAATGAGCATGGCTGCAAGTTTTGTGGTGGACTGTTTAAGTGTTTAAGGGAAGGGATATTTTCAGAGCCAGTGGCCTTGTCTTTTTGAGCTTCAGAAGTATTTATTGTATGTGAACAGAGTGAGGAACCTGGTGGAATATATAGAGGTAGACATAGAGGAGACGAAAATGTGAAGTTGGATGCAAAGTGGGCAACAAAAATAGGGTCTTTCTCCTTGGGGAAGTACTATTTATGGGATCATCAGTGTTAAGAAGGGGTTGTTAATAAACTTGGTTTGGATCCTTTTGGAAAAGGACCAGAAGGAAAGCTTGAGGAAACAATATTGCACAAAGGTATCCTTTGCAGAGCAGATTATGGTCCAGTAAAGGTTGTTTCCGTTTAATGAATGCCACCCATTTGTTGAGAGTGGGTGAGACTCTCTCCAGAGGTTGTAAGCCTTGTTTTTCACTCAAAGAATTGCAGAGAAAAGCTTTGAGTGAATGAGGTCTGATTAAGGAAACTTTTAATCAAACATGTTCCAGCAATGACTCCTCTGTCTTATGGTATGGCCAAGACCACTTTTCCTAATGTGATCTTCCATTGGGAAGATCACATTAAGATGGAGGATATGAAATGAGATTAGATTCCTGTTCATAGCAAGTAAGACAATCATGTTAAGACTAATTTTTTATGTTGTTGTTGTTTTGTATGTGTGTGTGTGCATGTGTGTGTGTGTGTGTGTGAGCATGTGAGAGAGAGACAGAGAGACAGAGAGACAGAGACAGAGAGAGAGTGAGTGCATGAGTATGTTGCTATAATACAGCCCTATATATGTGAGTAGTGCTCCATTGAATTTTGTAGAGTCAGCAGCAAATGAAGATTAAAATATTTTCTGAAATACTGCAGTTTTCATATTATTATTATTATGATGATTATGATGATAATGATGATGACGACGATGACGATGATGATATTGTTGTATAAAAAAATTTATATATAGGTATGGCTGTGTAGTAAGAAGCTTGCTTCCCAACCATATGCTTCTGGGTTCAATCTCAATGCATGGCACCTTGGGCAAGTGTCTTCTATTATAATCTGAAGCTGACCAAAACCTTGTGAGTGGATTTGGAAGACAGAAACTGAAAGAAGCCTGTCATACACACACACGCACGCATGCACGCACACAAGCACGCACACACACACACACACACACACACACACACACACACACACACATATATATTTAGTGACAATTATTATTCTCCTTTCTGATGAAACATTGTAACCTGCTGTTTGTATTAATTTTGTGTATACACACAGTAGAGAATTGCTAAATCATACATTAATTTGGATGACAGAAACATAAATACTAATAGAGAAACAGGTCTGGAAACAGACGAACACTGAGCAGGCTTTACTGATGATGGCAACAGAAATTGCCAAAACTGACGTCTATCCTGTCAGCATTTTTCAAACAATTATAGTTCCTGTTAGATAATTCTCCATTTTGGTGAAACATTGTAACCTGTTTATATTAATCTATATACATGTTCTTATGTATATATATATATATGTGTGTGTATATATATATATATATATATATATATATATATATATATATATATATATAGTAGTAATCTTCTCACACAACAAGTTGGAATTATGTTTTCAGAACTCAACAAAAGGACCATGTGCACATGCAAGAAATAACAGTAAACTATGAATGTCATTCTTAATTTTAATTTCAATTTTATTTTATTAATAGCCCTTTTCTCTTCTTACATATTTTATATTCATTTTTGATAAGGTTTTTCAAAAAAACCGAAACATGTAAATTAAATAAAACCCCCAAAAAATGTTTTTAAAAAGTGGCATTTTCATTTTTACTTATCTTTAATATCTACTTACTCGTGTGGTACTTTTACAAATCTTTTCAAATATATATATATATATATATATATATATATATATGCATGTATGTACCATATTTCTCGGCATCAAAGACGTTGCTTTTTTCCTATAATAAGTCTTGAAATTCGTCCTGGAGGGCAAGGATTGCATTTTCCATAGGTATATCCTAACCTCAGAGGAAAATTGTCTATACTAGACAATAATCTGATCTCTTGTATATGACTACTCAGTGAAGTGTATAAATTATACTTTGTTAAAGTAGCAAATAAACAAAAAGTAGCATGATATACACAATCACAAAAATTAATTCCCGTTTGGGCAGTGCATGTTAGACAAGGCAACTGACGAAGGATATTTTACATGTGTATTTATATTGCTGGTATTGTCACTCTTTTCAAACAACCTGATTTTAAGGGAACATTATTAAAAATGCAATATGTTAAAAGGATTTACAAGCAAATATTAATAACAATACTATCATAATCACTTACTCACTCTTTGTGATGAAAGGTGTTGTGTTCAGACAGCAACATAGGCTTCCTCCTTGATCTCTGAAAGCCATGATCTTAACCAGTTCAAACCTGAACCTGCTGACATTAGGAGTGATCCGCAACATCAGAAGATTTTACAATTTTTAGTACAACCATTACTATGGCAATCTCAAGCAGAAGATACTCTTACACAATTGGCTACAAGCTACAAGTGATTGAATATGGCAAACAGCATGGCAACAGGGCTGCAGAAAGGCATTTTGGAGCACCAGCAACTGAGAAAGTGATCCACTACTGGAAGAAACAAGAGGACCTGTTGAAGCCTGCATCAAGACTTAAACATAACCTGTATAAGACTGCAGCTAAGTGGCCAGAACTGAAGCAAGAGATGAAGGAGTGGATAGTTGTGGAGAGACATTCGGGTCTTGCAGTATCAATAAAAATGATTATTAATGAGGGCAGCAGCATGAGGTCTGGATGATTTTCATGGTACATCAAGCTGGTGTTACAGATCCATGAAGAGAAAGGGACTGGCAATGAGAATGAAAGCCAGAATAACACAAAAAATGCCTGAAGATTATGATAACAAAATAATCAAATTTCACAGGTTCATAATAGTGCAAGAAAAGAGACTGACTATGAATTGGGTCAGATCAGAAACATGGATCAAGTGTCACTAACGTTTGATGTGGTATCAAATAGAACAGTGGATGTTAAAGGGTCCAAGACCATGTGTAAAGACATTTGGACATGAGAAAACCCATTATACTGCAGTACTATCGTGCTGTACTGATGGAACAAAACTGCCACTGCTGCTTATTTTCAACAGGCAAACTTTATCAAAAGACAAAACTCCACATGGAATTTTGTTCACATCCACCTAAAGGGGTGGATGGATGAAGTGGGAATGAAGTTATGGCTAGATAAGTTCTGGTCACGGTGTTCTGGTGACCTCCTTAAAAAAACCATTCCTTCATGTGTGGGACCAGTTTTGTGCTCACAAAACAAAGGCTATTAAAGAAAAGGTGCAGAAATTGAAAATGAAAATGGCAGTGATCCCTGGTGGTTCAACAAGCCAATTATCAGTGTTGGACCTACCAATTAGCAAGCCTTATAAGGCATTTTTGAAAGAAGAGTGGAATCAGTGGATGAAAGCCAAAGACCATGACCTAACACCTACACGGCCAACAATTGCTCAGATGTGCAAGTGAATCCTGAAATCAGGGAATGCTGTGAAAATTGTAGCAGTAGTAAAATCTTTTTAAAAAATGTGGCATCAGTAATGCATTAGATGACATAGAAGAAAACATTCCCTTTGAAGATAGTGACACATGGGACAGTATTGACCACCCTAATGATTTTTCTGGTCTTGGGGCTAAGGATGACTTCAGTCAGTTTTCAGGATTTGAAGAGTGAAACATTTTCCTCATACTCGTATGTTTAATATTTTTAACACTTTTTAATCTTTTTCCATTGTAATTTTATTGTAACATTTGTTTTGTCATGTTTGTGTGAAATTTTTACAAATGGTAATAGTATGAAATAGTTTCAGGATTTGAAGATGAAAACATGTTTTCTGTTCTATATTTATTTTGTTCTATTTGGGATGTCATGTTTGTGTGGTACTTCTATAAATGGTAGCAATACGTAAAATATTTTCAAGATTTTATGATTGAAATATTTTTTATTGTGTAGATTTTACTATAATCTTTATTTTATTTTTATGTTGTTTTATTTGGGATGTCATGTTCATGTGGTATTTTTACAAAGTGTAACTGTGCGATAAAATGTTATTCTGTATTTCTCACAATAATTTTCCTATCATAGAGTTTAGTTTTTCCTTTGTCTGGGACAAAAAACAGTACTGTATACTCTACATTCAATACTACCAAAATCTTAAAATCCTGCACCAGCTGTAGCCCTGTCCACTTGCATGAACTGAGACACTATTGGCCAAGAACCTTCCTGATGAAACACAGAAGATAAAAATCACTGCTGGGCTGAACAATGAATAGTCAAACTGGAGTATCATAGTGCAGGAGTGGATCCAGAAATTTTTAGTGGGGGTAGGTCTAAGGTCTGATTCATTGCAAGTGATCAATGAAATGACAGTGTAATAAGTTCAGAGATACTGGAAAAAATCGATTTTTAACTGAACCTTTCAAGGGTTGTTTGTTGCTGGTACAAAAATCAAAAATGCTTACCATCATACATATTTAAACAAAACAGTCAAATTTGAAAATTTTCTTGGTTGGTGGGGGGAGGAGGGTCTGCCATATCCCCACCTCTAAATCCATCCCTGTCATAGTGTAGTTTCAGTATTACAGTAGGTACATAACGGTAGGTGTAAACTTTGAGAGTAAACTTACCATACTATGTCTCTGTACTGACGGTCCCACAAAACAAACTGGTAACGTAGGTGAATGCTACCTTTTGTTACTTTTACAGACGCAAGTGTGGAGTCACAACAGGAGACAGTCACAATTAGCCAACGTAAGGGATAGCGCAAATAAGTGTTAGAAGAACAGCTAAGATAAATGCTAGGGACATTTTAAGTGGCATGTTGGGGGTTACAGCAATGTTTTTTTCATTGCATCTCTATAAAGGTAACAAGACTCAAAGTGCCAGGACCTTATTTTTATGATTACTTTTTTTTTTTTCAAATTTTTGGTTGTCAAAATTAGGGTGCGTTCTCAAGGACGAAGCATCTTCGATGCCGAGAAATACGGTATCATCATCATCATCATCATCATTATCGTCGTTTAACATCCGCTTTCCATGCTAGCATGGGTTGGACGATTTGACTGAGGACTGGTGAAACGAGATGGCTACACCAAGCTCCAATCTGATCTGGCAAAGTTTCTACAGCTGGATGCCCTTCCTAACGCCAACCACTCAGAGAGTGTAGTGGGTGCTTTTACGTATCACCCGCACGAAGGCCAGTCAGGCAGTACTGGCAACAGCCACGCTCAAAATGGTGTATTTTATGTGCCACCCGCACAAGAGCCAGTCCAGGGGCACTGGCAACGATCTCGCTCGAAAGTCCTTACACATGCCGTGGGCACAAGTGCCAGAAAGGCAACGCTGGGCACAGGTGCCATCACGATTTCGCTTTTGCTTGCCCCAATAAGTCGTCGCAAGCTGAGTTTCGTGTCCAATGAAGGAGACGACGTTGGCATGGGTGCCAGTCATCGAATTTAGTTCGATTTCGATTTCACTTGCCTCAACAGGTCTTCGCAAGCAGAGTTTAGTGTCCAATGATATCTATTTATTTGTCTTTGTGTCTGTATTTGTCTGCCTATTACTGCTTGACAACCGGTGTGTTTGTTTATGTCCCCATAACTTAGCACTTCAGCAAAAGAGAGCAATAGAATAAGTACTAGGTTTAATGAGTCCTGGAGTCAATTTGTTCAATTAACGCCCTCCAAGGCGGTGTTCCAGCATGGCTGCAGTCAAATAACTGAAATAAGTAAAAGACTAAAAGAATATCCATATACAAGTAAAGTTAATCACCACACCAAAGTGGCTGTTACATGTTACTACTAGTTTAACCCCAGGCAGACCTTCTGCTGACAGGTTATTGGTATGACACTGCACCCTTTATATACAATATATATTGCTAACAAGGGGAGCAAACCCCTACCATCCTCTAGCAGCCATGAGACTGACTCAGTTTTGTGCTGGTTGGCTCATCCTCAGTCGTGAGCACCTGGTCACTAGAATGATAGCCAGGGGCTACTCTAGCCAACAATATATTGTAAACAAAGTGACTATCAGTCACTGATTTGCAACAAGCGAAGTAGCTAGTTGTAAAATCTCAAGAAGAGATCAGAGTAGTAACTATACAAACAAGTAAAGTCAATCAACACATCAAAAATATATATATGTATACACATACACAAATATATATATCATCATCATCATCATCATCATCGTTTAACGTCCGCTTTCCATGCTAGCATGGGTTGGACGATTTGACTGAGGACTGGTGAAACCGGATGGCAACACCAGGCTCCAGTCTAATTTGGCAGAGTTTCTACAGCTGGATGCCCTTCCTAACGCCAACCACTCAGAGAGTGTAGTGGGTGCTTTTACGTGTCACCCGCACGAAAACGGCCACGCTCGAAATGGTGTCTTTTATGTGCCACCCGCACAAGCCAGTCCAAGGGCACTGGCAACGATCTCGCTCGAAAATCCTACGGGAGCCAGTCAGGCGGTACTGGCAACGACCACGCTCAAAATGGTGCATCTCATGTGCCACTCGCACAAGAACCAGTCCAGGGGCACTGGCAACGATCTTACTTGGCTTGCCGGGTCTTCTCACGCACAGCACATTTCCAAAGGTCTCGGTCAGTGGTCATCGCCTCGGTGAGGCCCAATGTACGAAGGTCTTGCCTCACCACCTCAGCCCAGGTCTTCCTGGGCCTACCTCTTCCACGGGTTCCCTCAACTGTTAGGGTGTGGCACTTTTTCACGCAGCTATCCTCATCCATTCTCACCACATGTCCATACCAGCGCAATCGTCTCTCTTGCACGCCACAACTGATGCTTCTAATGTTCAGCTTTTCTCTCAAGATACTTACACTCTGACGGGTATTCACATTGACATTACACATCCAACGGAGCATACTGGCTTCATTTCTTGCGAGCTTACGTATGTCCTCAGCAGTTACAGCCCATGTTTCACTGCCATGTAGCATGGCTGTTCGTACGCATACGTCATACAGTCTGCCTTTTACTCTGAGTGAGAGTCCCTTTGTCGCCAGCAGGGGTAAGAGCTCTCTAAACTTTGCCCAGGCTATTCTTATTCTAGCAGCTACACTTTCAGCGCACCCACCCCCACTACTAACTTGGTCGCCCAGATAGCGGAAGCTATCGACTACCTCTAGTTTTTCACCCTGGAATGAGATAGAAGTTGTTTCCTGTTTGTTTACAGTCTTTATTGCACCTGAACATCTGCCACAAACAAAAACTAACTTGCTAGTTAACCTGCCTTTGATGTTGCTGCACCTCTTATGTGTCCATAGCTTGCACCGGGTACATCTTATAGAGTTACTACCTACTCCTTTTCTACATACTGAGCAGAGCCATCTACCTGAAGGGGTTTGTGTTTTATCTACCTTCCTACTTATTAGGATTTTGGTTTTAGCTAGGTTGACTCTAAGGCCCTTCAGTTCTAGACCTTGCTTCCACACCTGAAACTTCTCCTCTAGTTCTGATAGTGACTCCGCAATTAGGGCAAGGTCATCAGCATAGAAGAGCTCCCAGGGGCAACCTGTCTTGAACTCCTCTGTGATTGCCTGGAGGACTATGATAAATAAGAGGGGGCTGAGGACGGAACCTTGGTGGACCCCTACCTCTACCCGGAATTCATTGCTGTACTCATTTCCAACCCTCACCTTACTGGCAGCATCTCTGTACATGGCTCGCACAGCTCTCACTAACCATTCTTCTATCCCATATATATATATATATATATATATATATATATACACACATATATATGTATATACATACACACACACAAATAGATATATATGTATACACACACACACACACACACACATAAAGTTGGATACTTAACACATTGCCCAGTTTAGGAGCACCATCTTGTGAGTCCTTGTGTGTTTTCAGACCAAATCTCCAGTTCAGGGAATGCATAGTTTTTCAACTGCTCTTCTCTTTTGTTTAAAGAGTGATACCATTTCCTGCCACAGGCTACTAATGGAAAATGCTTCCCAGTTAGGACCACCACCTGATAGAACAAAGGCCCAATCTTGTGATTACTGCCTCACGATTCTGCCCAATCAGCTTGTGTGTAATCCCATTTTCTCTTATCCTGTTACTTGTGACTGGTACCCAAATAAGTCTATGATGTCACTGGGTCCACTGAAGCCCCTAACTTTCTTCTGAGATATCATTTGTTGATTCCTATGAAAGATCCATTGGAATCAACACAGTGGTTAACAACAATCCAAGAGAAATTGTTCTTTGTCTTCTCTTTCTCTTTTTCTTTTGTTTCACCAACTAAAACTTTCTCTTTAAAATCAATACAATGCAAAATTCAAAGAATGGTCAGTCCATTAGACAAATCTTTCTCTTGTTCTTCTACTTCTTTTTCTTCTTCCTTCCTCTCTCTCACTCTCTCACTTTATATATATATATATATATATATATATATATATCATCATGATATGTATATGCATATATGTGTGTGTGTGTGTGTGTGTGTGTGTGTGTGTGTGTATATATATATATATATATATATCATCATCATCATCATCATCATCGTTTAACGTCTGCTTTCCATGCTAGCATGGGTTGGACGATTTGACAGGACTGGTGAAACCAGATGGTTACATCTGGTTTCACCAGTCCTATATATATATATACATATAAATGTATGTGTGTCCATATTGCATAGTTGTTCATTTCTTGTCTGTTCAGTTTTTGTCTTGTTCTTTGGCTCATCAATTCCCAGTAGCATTTTGCTGTCAGCACCACCAGAAGGGAATGCAATATTATTGTTAAGGCACAAAATTGTGTTTGACCCTCTGGCCAATAAGATGATTTGGCAAATTTCTGTGTTTCCCTTCTTTTTGTTTTTTGTTGTTGTGCATTTATTATATATGCTTTTAACTTATTACACACATACACACAAAATTTTCATTAGTTCAAATATAGATAATTTATAAACTTCAAGGGAACATGAAATGATTCTGTTTTTGGAATGGTGAATCTGAAACTAAATAAAGCTGTAAATAACAGCATGTAAATATTGGGTTTAAAAAAACCCCTTTAGATAGAAAAAGTCAAAGATTGACCACAATCTTCTGTAAACATGACTGACATTCTGCTTCTGAACCAACACAATCCTTCAAATTTCTCTCAAAGGTTATAAATCCTTGATATATACAATTTACAATTTTCATTGGTAAGAATTAAATTTCTAAAATGCATAAAGCAATTAGAAGAATTACTTTGGGCCAATGGTAGAACATTATGTCCACAGGAGATGTGGGTTTGAGTCCCACAGGTATCCTTTGGCTTTTCTATTCAAAAGGGTTTTTCACTCCAATATTTACACGCTATTACATTTTTTGTAGCTTTATGTGCTTCATAATCCACTGTTCCAAAAAGGGAATTATTTCATGATCTTTCAAGACATAATTCTTATGACATCAAGTATGTACATACATACATAAATACATACAAGGGGGACCCAAAAGTAACCAGAAATGTTCTCTGTGGGTCAAGCCCATTGTAGTTCCGGCTTCTGCCACTAGAAGCCACTTGGTGCGACCCCCAGGCATCAATCTGCTGTCCAGCAGCATCAAATGATGTTGTACTGCCATATGGTGTGTCTTTGCTTTGTTTGTTGATTTTTGTGATGGCTGAAATGAAAGAACAGCATGCTTCCATGAAATTCTGTTTTCTTCTGGGGAAAATGGCAGCTGAAACAGTTGTCATGCTTCAAACAGCTTACAAGGCTACTGTCATGTGCAAAACACAAATTTACAAGTGGGTTCCATGCTTTAGGAATGGTCACTTTTCGCTTGAAGACCAACCTCACTCAGGGTAATCATCAATCTCTCAATAGAATGAAAACATCACAAAAATTCATGAACTGATCTTGGAAGACTGTTGCCTAGCAATTGATGAACTTGTTGATATGATTAGTGTGTCCCGGAGCTCCTGCCAATGAATTTTGAGCAAGGAATTGCGAATGAAAAGAGTTGCAGCAAAATTTGTGTCTCGCTTGCTCACGGAAGATCAAAAGCTGTCACAACTGAATATGTGTCTTGAACTGAAAGAACAGAAGTTGATCTGGACCTTTTTTTTTTTGAAGGTCATCATTGGTGATAAAAGCTTGTACTATGGTTACGACCAGGAAACAAAGCAGCAATCAAGTCAATGGAAGCATTCAATGATGTCACTATGCCTCCACAAAGTGCATATAGAGAAGTCCAACGTTAAGACGACGCTGGTTTGTTTCATCAATGTAAAAGGAATTGTCCACACAAAATTTCTTCCTCCCGGTCAGACTGTTAACCAGACATTTTGGCAGTTCTGAAGCATTTGTAAGACTCAGTGAGATGAAAATGCCCCGACTTGTGGCAAAGTGGGGAGTGGTGGTTTCATCATGACAATGCATCTGTGCACACTGCCTTGAGTGTGAGACAGTTTTTGACCAAGAACAGCATGACTCACTTTACCCACCATCTCTATTCACCCGATCTTGCTCCCTGTGACTTTTTTGTTTTCCCAAATAAAAAAAGTCCTTAAAGGAAAATGTTTTGCAGATGTGGAAGGGTTGAGGGGGAAAAATGAAGGCATTAAAAGGCATCATTTCACAAGAGTTCCAGGACTGCTTTGAACAGTAGAAAATATATCTGGACTGATGCATTGCTTCAAATGGAGAATACTTTGAAGGTGGTAAAAGTCCAAACATATAAAATTAAGTGAATAAAATAATATTGCAAAATTCCAGTATCTTTTGGGTACACCGTCATACATACTAAAAATTAATATAATTAATATACATATATATATATATATAAATATGTGGTTGTGTGGTAAGAAGCTTACTTCCAAACCACATGGTTCCTGATTCAGACCCACTGCATGATACCTGGGACAAGTGTCTTCTGCTATAGCCTTCGACTGACCAAAGCCTTGTGAGTGAATTTGGTAGACAGAAACTGAAGGAAGCCTATCATGTGTGTATGTGTGTGTATATATATATATATATATATATATATATATATATATATATATATATATATATATATATATATATATATATACATATATACATATATATATATATGCAAGAAGAAAATGGAGGAAAAATAACAGGAAGAAGTTGGTTGTTTGCGCTAATTGATGGCTTACTAGTGCAAACGACCAGCTTCCTCCTGTTATTTTCTCCTCCATTTTCTTCTTGCATATAATTTAAATTACGGTTTACCTGTTGAATTACCTGCTACCGTATACCTTTTACCAAAGACTGTACCTATGCAGGTAATCACCGGGAGCACCTTTGGATTTAACCATCCCTTAGAGTCTTTAAACACCTCTAACTTATACCTATATATATATATATATATATATATATATATATATATATATATATATATATATATAT
This sequence comes from Octopus bimaculoides, assembly GCF_046866305.1. NCBI lineage: Eukaryota > Metazoa > Mollusca > Cephalopoda > Octopoda > Octopodidae > Octopus > Octopus bimaculoides. Next base: position 33,550,579 of record NC_142944.1, on the reverse strand, counting down.
GAGTCGCTGTGTGGTAAATAGATTACTAACCAACCACATGGGTCCAGGTTCAGTCCCACTGCATGGCACCTTGGGCAAGTATCTTCTACTAAAGCCTCAGGCTGACCAAAGCCTTGTGGGTGGATTTGGTAGATGGAAACTGAAAGACGTGAAAGAATAAATGAATGAAAGAATCCACTGCAGAAATGTTGGTGCTGCACCCCTGAATGAAAGATTGGCAAGAACTCTGTGCCAGTGTCACACAAAAAATCCCCCATGCTGGTACCATGTAAAAAGCACCCAGCACACGCTGTAAAGTGGGTGGTGTTAGGAAGGATATCCAAGCCATAGAAACCAAACCAAATCAGACTAGGACCTAGTACAGCCTCCCCGCTTGCCAGCTCTGTCAAACTGTCCAGTCCCTGCCAGGATGGAAAACAGATATTAAAGAAGGATGATGATGATGATGATGATGATAATGTATAGGTAAATCCGAAGTAAAAACAAAAACAGGAAAAATAACCAAAGTCAAAGGAGTGGCTGTGTGGTAAAGTAACTTGCTTACCAACCACATGGTTCCGAGTTCAGTCCCACTGCATGGCATCTTGGACAAGTGTCTTCTACTATAGCCTCGGGCCAACCAAAACCTTGTGAGTGGATTTGGTAGACGGAAACTGAAAGAAGCCCGTCGTATATATGTATATATATATATACATGTGTGTGTGTGTGTGTGTGTTTGTGTTTGTCCCCCTAGCATTGCTTGACAACCGTTGCTGGTGTGTTTATGTCCCCGTCACTTAGCGGTTTGGCAAAAGTGACCGATAGAATAAGTACTAGGTTTACAAAGAATAAGTCCTGGGGTCGATTTGCTCGACTAAAGGTAGTGCTCCAGCATGGCCGCAGTCAAATGACTGAAACAAGTAAAAGAGTAAGAGAAAGTAAAAGAGTGAATATATTAGATTAACACTCAGAGAAAGTTTAAAATGGTAAAAAGAAGTGGGTGGGGGCTGATGTTTCAAGCAAGGTTCTTTGTCAGAAAGAAGAAAGATGGAAAAATCCAGAAAGTAGGAAAAGAATAGTCTGAGAGAAGCACATTTGTCATTATATGGCTGATAAACACACATATTTCTTTAAATAAAACAAATATAAGAAAGCCTTAATTTGAAAGGCATTCAAGGGTTTTGTACCAGGAAGGACATCTGAGTGTAGAATAATACTTCGATAACATGCATTTAAGCCATGCTAACATGGGGGGAAAATGGATGTGGACAAGCAAATATACGTATCTATCTATATGTATGTGCACACTCTCACACACACACACACACAGAGAAAAAATATATTTACACTTCCATAGACATAAATAATATAAACATAAATATATACATACACACACACACACACACACGTATATACATATATATATATATATATATATATATATATATATATATATATAAACATATATAATCAAATATTTGTTTATGTGTTTTAGTGTGCATGTGTGTGTATGTATACATACATATATTAATATATATGTGTGTGTATATATATATATATTGAGAGAGAGAGAGTAACAGAGAGAGAGAGTAACAGAGAGAGAGAGTAACAGAGAGAGAGAGTAACAGAGAGAGAGAGTAACAGAGAGAGAGAGTAACAGAGAGAGAGTAACAGAGAGAGAGAGAGTAACAGAGAGAGAGAGTAACAGAGAGAGAGAGTAACAGAGAGAGAGAGTAACAGAGAGAGAGAGTAACAGAGAGAGAGAGTAACAGAGAGAGAGAGTAACAGAGAGAGAGAGTAACAGAGAGAGAGAGTAACAGAGAGAGAGTAACAGAGAGAGAGAGAGTAACAGAGAGAGAGAGTAACAGAGAGAGAGAGTAACAGAGAGAGAGAGTAACAGAGAGAGAGAGTAACAGAGAGAGAGAGTAACAGAGAGAGAGTAACAGAGAGAGAGAGAGTAACAGAGAGAGAGAGTAACAGAGAGAGAGAGTAACAGAGAGAGAGAGTAACAGAGAGAGAGAGTAACAGAGAGAGAGAGTAACAGAGAGAGAGAGTAACAGAGAGAGAGAGTAACAGAGAGAGAGAGTAACAGAGAGAGAGAGTAACAGAGAGAGAGAGTAACAGAGAGAGAGAGTAACAGAGAGAGAGAGAAAGTGATGCGTATGAGCTTGTGAGTGCATAAGTGTGTGTGCGCGTGTGTGTGCGTGTGTGTGTGTGTGCGTGTGTGTGTGCGTGTGTGTGTGTGTGTGTGTGTGTGCTTGTGTGTGTGTGTGTGTGTGTGTGCGCACGTTTGTGCATGCGCATATGTGTATTCAGATATAAAGTAGATAGTCAATCCAAGCTGGATTATATATACTTTCAGGATAGGGCTTGGCTATTTGTTTGTCTGTCTGTCATTCTCTCTCTCTCTCTCTCTCTCTCTCTCTATCTATCTATCTATCTCTCTCTCTCTATCTCTCTTTCTATCTCTCCTTCCATTTCCTGTGCCTCTGGCTCATCTCATTTCCCTCTTCAACATTATCATCACTTCTGCTGCTCTACTAGCACTACCCATTACCCACCAATCATCTTCTGCCACCACCAGCAATAACAACAACAACAACAACAACAACAACAACAACAACAACAACAACAACAACACCACCTCGACTGCCTCCACCCACACTATCAACAGATATTCACAACCCAACCTTACCCTCCAATACACATCTTCCACTATTCTCCACCCATCACCCTGCACACACACACACACACACACACACACACACACACTCACACACATACACATGCATATACATGTGGGATATCTGTGTGTGTGTGTGTGTGTATGGGTGTGTGTATGTATATGTATGTGTTTGTGTATGTTTGTACATATGTATGTAAGTATATAAATATATATATACATATATGTATGTTCATATGTATGTTTGTGAGTAGTGAGTGTATGTTTGTACTGTATGTATGTGTATATATACATATATATATATATATATATATATATATATATGTATATATATATATATATATATATATATATATATATATATATATATATATATATATATATGTATGTATATGTATATATATATATATATATATATATATATATATATATATATATATATGATTGTTTGTGTGTGTATTTTTGTAGGAGTGCATGTATATGTGTATGAGTGTCTGTATGTATACACACATAACAGACTTTAATTGCAGTTGATCTCTGTATATCCTAAAACAGAGTGCAGCTGGTATTTTTAGCTCAGTGGAGGACATGGCAAGTTAACTATCTTTCCAACAAGTGTATTTTGTACTCTTTTCCTCCTTTTACATCTCTTCCCTCTCTCACTCTCACTCTCACTCTCTATCTCTCTCTCTCTCTCTCTCTCTCTCTCCCATCTCTTTCAGCTTCCTCTTTTTCTCAAAGACACACTTTCTCTTTCTCTTCTCTCATTTTTCTCTTTTTTTTTTTTTCTAGTTTACTAACTTCTCTCATCTAGAAACACCCACACAGAATCATATATAGGCACATGTGTGTGCTTGTGCGCTTGTGTGTGCGTGTGTGTGTGTGTGTGTGTGTGTGTGTGTGTGTGTGTGTGCGTGCGTGGTGTGTGTGTGTGTGCGTGGTGTGTGTGTGTTTGTGTGTGTTTGTGTGTGTTGTTTGTGTATGTGCATGTGTGTGTGTGTCTGTGTCTCTGGGTGTGTATATATGCATACACACACATGCACATATAAACATATACATATATAAACATATACCTATATATATAGGTGCACACATACACACACACACACAAATACAGATATTAGGGTGGAAGTGATACTTATCAAGGTACATCAATAGATTAATAGATAGTCAGACAGACAGATACACACACACAGATGCTTGCATACATCCACACATACAAACATCCATGTATCCTTTTATACATCCATACATACAGCCATACTTACATACCTATATAGATACATACATAATACAGCCATACATATATATACACACATACATACATACATACACATTAATACATGTACTCATACACACATACAGACATACATACACACATACAGACATACATACACACATACAGACATACATACACATTAATACATGTGCTCACAAACATACGTACATGCATGCATACATACATACTCACAAGCACATACACACCCACACTCATACATACATACATACATACATACATACATGCATACATACATGCATATATACATGTATACATACATGCATACATGCATACATGCATACATACATACACACCCACACTCATACATACATACATGCATACATACATACATGCATACATACATACATGCATACATACATACATACATACATACATACATGCATACATACATACATACATACATACACTACATACATACATGCATACATACATACATACATACATGCATACATACATACATACATACACATATACATACATTCATGCATGCATGCATGCATACAGACATACATAAAACATAGATAGACTGGAAAACTGAAAGATAGACAGAGATGAACAGGAGGGGAGAAAGGCAAAGAGATGTTTGAATGGGTGGATGGCTGGATGGACAGACGGGTGGATGGACAGACGGGTGGATGGACAGATGGGTGGATGGACAGACGGGTGGATGGACAGACGGGTGGATGGACAGACGGGTGGATGGATGGCTGGATGGTTGTTTTTTTTCCATATATCGTCAGGCTTGGAATGGCTTATCCTTCACCAAGGAGGCAGGACACAATATATACATTACTTTAAAGTCAAACAGAGCCCTGGCTTATTACAGACTGTTGCAAATATCTCAAAAAGCCAGAACAATTCATGGTCCTAGAGGGGGTACCAAAAAATAATTTCATCTATTATAATCTGTATACATACACATAACATATTTGTAAATACATGCATGCATATAAACACTCATATATATTTATATATATATACACTCATATATATTTAATACTCAATATTTCATATATTCAATAAGACATTTTACTATTTATATTATATATTCCATATTCTATATCCCACATTAATTTTATAAGAATATAAATAAAACATAAAAAACAAGCAGAGTTGGAACTCTTTTGAATAATATATATATATATATATATATATATATATATATATATATATATATATATATATATATATAGTTTTAGGGAAAATAACCAATTTTCAAGAACTCATCGATGAAAATCCACTATCGATGAGTTCTTGAAAATTGGTTATTTTCCCTAAAACTATATATTTTATATATACTTTATCTATAAGGCTCAATTTAATTTTAATTTTTTATAAATTGATTTTAATTGAGTTTTTTACCTGTAATTTTGGATTTTGTCCCTAATATTATTATATATATATATATATATATATATATATATATAAGCAATGTTAATTCTCTAAATGAAGTATTAACAGTAACTGCACGATAAAGTGTAGTATATTGCCACTTAAGTGTGGCTGACCCCTAGGGGTGGATGTTACTGTTGCTTTTAGCCCCAGGAGGACATCTCCTCCAGCTGGCTTATCGACACACGACTGTGTCCTGTTTGCCAAGGGAGTTGTTGTTAGATCAGGTAATGAAAGTCACAGAGAGGGTCATAGTCCAACTAATTAGGGAGCGAGTCAGTTTAGATGAGATGCAGTTTGTGTTTGTGCCTGGGAAAAGCACCGCCGATGCTATATTTCTGGTAAGACAGCTTCAGGAGAAATACCTAGCCAAGGATAAACCTCTGTACCTGGCTTTCATTCACATGGAGAAAGCCTTTTGACAGGGTCCCCCGATCCCTCATCTGGTGGTCAATGACGAAACTAGGGATAGAAGAATGGTTAGTGAGAGCTGTGCGAGCCATGTACAGGGACACTGTCAGTAAGGTGAGGGTTGGAAATGAGTACAGTAATGAATTCAGGGTAGAAGTAGGGGTCCACCAAGGCTCTGTACTCAGCCCCCTCCTATTTATCATAGTTTTCCAGGCAATAACAGAGGAATTCAAGACAGGATGCCCCTGGGAGCTCCTCTATGCTGATGACCTTGCACTAATTGCTGAGTCACTATCAGGTACTAGAGAAGTTTCAGGTGTGGAAGCAAGGACTAGAATCGAAGGGCCTTAGAATCAACCTAGCTAAAACCAAAGTCCTCAGTAGGAAGGTAAACAAAACACAAACCCCTACAGGTAGATGGCCCTACTCGATCTGTAAAAAAGGCGTAGGCAGAAACTCCATAAGATGCACCAAGTGCAAGCTTTGGACACATAAGAGGTGCAGCAATATCAAAGGAAGGTTAACTAGGAAGTTAATTTTTGTATGTAGCAGATGTTCAGGAGCAATAAACACTGTAAATGTGCAGAAAATAACTTCTGCCACATTCCAGGGAGAAAAACTAGAAGTGGTTGATAGCTTCTGCTATCTAGGTGACCAAGTTAGTAGTGGGGCTGGGTGCGCTGAAAGTGTAGCTGCTAGAATAAGAATAGCCTGAGCAAAGTTCAGAGAGCTCTTACCTCTGCTGGTGACAAGGGGCCTCTCACTCAGAGTAAAAGGCAGATTGTATGACGAATGTGTACGAACAGCCATGCTTCATGGCAGTGAAACATGGGCCGTGACTGCTGAGGACATGCGTAGGCTCGCAAAGAATGAAGCCAGTATGCTCCAATGGATGTGTAATGTTAGTGTGCATACTAGACAGAGTGTTAGTACCTTGAGAGAAAAGTTGAACTTACGAAGCATCAGTTGTGGTGTGCAAGAGAGACGATTGCGCTGGTATGGTCATGTAGCGAGAATGGATGAGGATAGCTGTGTGAAAAAGTACCACACCCTAGCAGTTGAGGGAACCTGTGGAAGAGGCAGGCCCAGGAAGACCTGTGATGAGGTGGTGAGGCACGACCTTCGAACATTGGGCCTCACCGAGGTGATGACTTCTGATTGAGACCTTTGGAAATATGTTGTGCGTGAGAAGACCCGGCAAGCCAAGTGAGACCTAAATCAAAGGCCTCAGCCTGCCCACTTATATGTACCTTCCTACATTGGACACTAAACTCTGCTTGCAAAGACCTGTTGAGGCAAGTGAAATCGAAATCAAATTAAATTCGACGACTGGCACCCATGCCAACTTCGTCTCCTTCATTAGAAACGAAACTCGGCGTGCGAAGACTTATTGGGGCAAGCGAAAGTGAAACCGTCATGGCACCTGTGCCACTTGTGCCAGATGGCCCGTGTAAAGATCGTTGCCAGTGCCGCCGAACTGGCTCCTATGCAGGTGACACATAAAATACATCTTAGGAAGGGCATCCAGCTGTAGAAACTCTGCCAAATCAGATTGGAGCCTGGTGTGTATCATCATCATCATCATCATCGTCACTTAACGTTCGCTTTCCATGCTAGCATGGGTTGGACGATTTGACTGAGGACTGGTGAAACCAGATGGCTACACCAGGCTCCAATCTGATTTGGCAGAGTTTCTACAGCTGGATGCCCTTCCTAACGCCAACCGCTCCGAGAGTGTAGTGGGTGCTTTTACGTGCCACCGGCAGGAAGGCCAGTCAGACGGTACTGGCAACGGCCACGCTCAAAATGGTGTATTTTATGTGCCACCAGCACAAGAGCCAGTCCAGGGGCACTGGCAATGATCTCGCTCGAAAATCCTTACACATGCCACTGGCACAAGTGCCAGAAAGGCAACGCTTGGCACAGGTGCCATCCCGATTTCGCTTTCGCTTGCCCCAATAAGTCTTCGCAAGCTGAGTTTCGTGTCCAATGAAGGAGACGACGTTAGCAAGGGTGCCAGTCGTCCAATTTAGTTTGATTTCACTTGCCTTAACAAGTCTTCGCAAGCAGAGTTTAGTGTCCAATGTAGGAAAGGTACGCATAAGTGAGCTGGCTACAACCCTGGCGGAGGCCTTGGATTTAGGTCTCACTTGGCTTGCCGGGTCTTCTCATGCACAGCACATTTCCAAAGGTCTCGGTCAGAAGTCATCGCCTCGGTGAGGCCCAATGTTCGAAGGTCTTGCCTCACCACCTCAGCCCAGGTCTTCCTGGGCCTACCTCTTCCACGGCTTCCCTCAACTGTTAGGGTGTGGCACTTTTTCACGCAGCTATCCTCGTCTATTCTCACCACATGTCCATACCAGCACAATCGTCTCTCTTGCACACCACAACTGATGCTTCTTATGTTCAGCTTACACACACACACACACACACACACACACACACACACACACACACACACACACACACACACACACACACACACACACACACACACACACACACACACACACACACACACACACACACACACACACACACACATATATATATAACAAATATAATTTAGAGAAAAAACTAACTATTAACAGACTCAACTCTGAAAAGTCACTTTAAACATCCAGAAAAACAAATATATCCCAAAATCCCTATTCAAAAATCAATAAATTACACAATCAACAAATAGTAAATAAGATTAATAGTTGATTTTTTCACTAAATTATATTTGTATTATATGTTGGGAAATTTGATTTAAAATTGCTAAATTGAATTTTTCTCTATAAGTTTTGGAATTCTATTCCCTAATATTATTATTATTTATATGTGTGTGTGTGTGTGTGTGAGTATTCTATTATTCTTCTGCTTGTTTCAGTCATTTGACTGTGGTCATGCTGGAGCACTGCCTTTAGTCAAACAAATTGACCCCAGGATTAATTGTTTGTAAGTCTAATGCTTATTCTATCAGTCCCTTTTGCCGAATCGCTAAGTTACAGGCATCAGTTATCAAATAATGGTGGTGGAAGGGTTCAGTCCCACTGCGTGGCACCTTGGGCAAGTGTCTTCTACTATAGCCTCGGGCCGACCAAAGCCTTGTGAGTGGATTTGGTAGACGGAAACTGAAAGAAGTCCGTCGTATATATGTATATATATATGTGTGTGTGTGTGTGTGTTTGTCTCCCCAACATCGCTTGACAACCGATGCTGGTGTGTGTACGTCCCCGTAACTTAGTGGTTCGGCAAAAGAGATCGATAGAATAAGTACTAGGCTTACAAAGAATAAGTTCTGGGGTCGATTTGCTCGACTAAAGGCGGTGCTCCAGCATGGCCGCACTCAATTGACTGAAACAAGTAAAAGAGTAAAAGAGTATACATATATATATATATATATATATATATATATATATACCATTTCGAGCGTGGCCGTTTTCGTGCGGGTGACACGTAAAAGCACCCACTACACTCTCTGAGTGGTTGGCGTTAGGAAGGGCATCCAGCTGTAGAAACTCTGCCAAATCAGACTGGAGCCTGGTGTTGCCATCCGGTTTCACCAGTCCTCAGTCAAATCGTCCAACCCATGCTAGCATGGAAAGCGGACGTTAAACGATGATGATGATGATGATGATGAATGTGCTTCTTTCAGTTTCCGTCTACCAAATCCACTCACAAGAATTTCCCAAAGTGTCACGCAGTGGGACTGAACCCAAAACCATGTGGCTGGTAAGTAAGATACTTACCAAATTTGGACATACAACAGTTTAACATAACAGCAACTATATATATATATATATATATATTTAAAATTATAATACATATTTATGCATATATATATATATATATATATTTTGCATATATATGCATATATTTGCATATATATGCATATATATATATATATATATATTTTGGGACTGCCATGTTGGCTTGGCGATAACTATTAATTTCCAGTACCGCTGCCGTAGTCTCCTTTAGAGAGACTTAGAAATATTAATAACTCTATTTCTGAAAACCAGTGGATAGATTCCACTGAAATTAGATAAATAACCTTCGAGCAGATAGTCAGCAGCGCCGCCTGGCTAAGGCTTGGCTACTCTGCATTGACAAGGGGCAACACCCTGAAACTAGTCTAGTCTGCAGATGCCAAACCAGCAGGGGGACACTGCTGACCTCCCCTGTTCGAGGGTTATAAAGGACACAGGTTTCGTGTGTCACATAGCTAGCTAGAGGCGATGGCTTCTTGGAGCTAATTCACGGCAGCTTTCGTCCTAATTTTGGGACTGCCATGTTGGCTTGGCGATAACTATTAATTTCCAGTACCGCTGCCGTAGTCTCCTTTAGAGAGACTTAGAAATATTAATAACTCTATTTCTGAAAACCAGTGGATAGATTCCACTGAAATTAGATAAATAACCTTCGAGCAGATAGTCAGCAGCGCCGCCTGGCTAAGGCTTGGCTACTCTGCATTGACAAGGGGCAACACCCTGAAACTAGTCTAGTCTGCAGATGCCAAACCAGCAGGGGGACACTGCTGACCTCCCCTGTTCGAGGGTTATAAAGGACACAGGTTTCGTGTGTCACATAGCTAGCTAGAGGCGATGGCTTCTTGGAGCTAATTCACGGCAGCTTTCGTCCTAATTTTGGGACTGCCATGTTGGCTTGGCGATAACTATTAATTTCCAGTACTGCTGCCGTAGTCTCCTTTAGAGAGACTTAGAAATATTAATAACTATATATATATATATATATATATATGTATCCCTCTGTCCCTTTCTCTTCATTAGCACACAGCTGTCTTTACAATAAGATGCAGTGGACTCATAGTTGAGTGCCTGATAACATCTCAGCAGAGCCTCAGATATGAATCACTGTTTTATTTAAGAAAAGAATTATATTTATGCATATATATATATATATATATATATATATATATATATATGTGTGTGTGTGTGTGTGTGTGTGTGTATGTATGTATCCCTCTGTCCCTTTCTCTTCATTAGCACACAGCTGTCTTTACAATAAGATGCAGTGGACTCATAGTTGAATGCCTGATAACACCTCAGCAGAGCCTCAGATATGAATCACTGTTTTATTTAAGAAAAGAATTATATTTATGCATATATATATATATATATATATATATATATATATATATAGGAAAAAAGCATTATCAGTGAGAAAGTCAACACATACATCAGGAATGAAAGTCAACAGTTCCTCTCCTAAATAGAATATATGTATGTATGTATGTATGTATGTCATTATTCAGTTTTATTTCAAGATTTCTTGCTGATAGAGAAAGTGGCCGTCCTTCATTGGAATTTCACCAGGGTAATTTTGTATGTATTGGGTCATCCCATAAATAATGCAGTTTTTTTAATATGTCATTTATTTTTCAAAATTAAGATAAACAAAGTTCTTTTTTAATATTTAATAGAAGATACACTCTCCTTCTTTTTCTATAATGCTCTTCCATCAATCTGGTAGACCTGCAAGGCCCCTCTTCCAAAATTCACTTGTCCGTGAGGAAAACTACTCCTCCAGTACTGTTCTGACTTTGTCTACAGGTTTCATATTTTTTTCATCCAAATGATTTTGAAGACTGCAGAATAAATGATAATCAGATGGGGCAATGTCCAGCGAACATGGTGGTTGGGACATCGTTTTCCATTCAAACTGCTCCAGCCTTTAGAATGTCATCCTCACTGTATGTGGCCAAACATTATCCTGATGGAAGAACACCTTTCATCTTGAAGCCAAAGTTGGTCATTTTTCTTCTAGCACTAACTTAAGCCGCTAAATTTGCTTGTAGGAGATATTTGTTATCGTTTGGTTTGAGTTTAAAGGGTCAAAGTGGACTAAACCTTTCATATCCCACCAAACAGATAACAACATCTTATGTCGGTAAATACCTTTAGCCTGGGATGCTGGTGTTTCTCCTTTCCCTACCCATTGTCTTTGGCTCTTGACATTTTTATAGAGAACCCATTTCTCGTCACCAGATGACTTCCCTTTGCAAATACTGATAGGGCACAGAAAGTGTGTCAATAGCCATCTGGAGGTAATGTTTTCCTGGAGCTACAAGCTACAGTACCATTGACCCTTAAGGGTTAGCCACATTTAGGTGGCAAATATACTTCACGATGTCGTGCTGCTACTGTTTATATCCTGCTCAGAGATTTATTGTATAAATTTTAATATTTCCCTTAAATTATTTCCCTTTTTTTCCCCAACAATGTTTCATTTAATTACAACACATTTATAAAACATTATTTTTTTTTTTATTTCCTTTGAAGAAAACTTCAGCTATTTCACATTACTTATGTCATTAATAATTTCTTAAAAGTATTAAAATGTTACCATTTCTATTCACTTTTCCCTAGAAGCCAATATTGATTTATAACAAAAGGCACAAATGTTGCAGTGTGATAAGAAGTTTGCTTCCCAACTACACGGTTTTAGGTTCAGTTCCACTATGTTGCACTTTGGTTCAAGTGACTTCCACTGCAACAATGGGCTGACCAAAGACTTATGAGTGAATCTGGTAAACAGAAACCAAAAGAAGATCATTGTGTGTATGTGTGTGCATGCGTGCCTCTATGTGTTTCTATCTCCTTGCATTGACATTGCGCAATAGTTGTAAATAAGTGCACTATCATGTGAATGGCATCTTTCATTTCCAATCTTACACATCATAGGGAAATATTACATTGGTTGTGATAGTGTTCCAGACAAAATACTTAGCAGCATTTCATCTGTTTTTATGATCTGGGTTCAAATGCCTTTCATCATTTCAAGGTCAATAAAATAGGTATCAATTAAAACACTGGAATTAATGTAATCAACTTACTGCTTCCCCAAAACTGCTGGCCGTGTACCAAAATTTTAAAACAATATTATGTCAAGTAGTTGTATGCTGTCAACTTAATGTAATAGCACCTCCACCCAGCTAAGCCTGCATCCAGAGACATGTTTCTGAGTCTTTGCTCATCATCAGTCTGAAGTAGCATGACTTGCTAGTCAAAGATGCCTGTCAAGCTCTTGTAAACATATAATAATTCTAGCAAAATACATTCACTGATTTCAAAAATAGAAATAATACATTTCTAAATCCCTCAAAGAGATTTATGCAGTAGTGATACAATGAAGTAGTTGTATGCTGTCGAGTTGTCTCCCCCTTGTAAACACAAGGATACAGGAAATGTGTCAAGGCCGACAGGAAGCAGTGCAGCTTCCTAGGTCTAACCAACAGTAGTACTATTCCCTTCAGAGGACTGTCACATTAAGTTGATAGCATACAACTACTTCATTGTATCACTACTGCATAAATCTCTCTGAGAGATTTAGAAATGTATTATTTCTAAATATTATTTCAGTTGGAAACAGGTGAATGCTGGCAACAGGAAGGGCATTTGGTGGCACAAAATCTGCTCCATTAAATTCTGTCCAACCAATCAATGCAACCATCAAAAAAGCAGGCATTAACCATTTAACATTTAGACCAGTCGTATCCAGCCCAAATATTTTACATGTTTTATATTTGAACTGATCGGATGTGGTCTTTCGCACTTACCCTAAAATGTCACTCTAAAAATCAACAATCACATCATTGAAATGTTGAAGCTGTGAGATAATGCATTATTAATTCAAAATTGTGTGAATAAATAGATATTACATTTGACTGAATAATATGAATGTTAAAGGGTAAAAACGATGATGATGACTGAACATGGGGAGATATGTGTACACATCTTATATCAACATTCTAAAACACCGGAACTCATGTCTTATAGCACACAAGCAATGCAACATACACATTATCATCATCATCATCATCGTTTAACATCCGCTTTCCATGCTAGCATGGGTTGGACGATTTGACTGAGGACTGGCAAACCAGGTGGCTACACCAGGCTCCAATCTGATTTGGCAGAGTTTCTACAGCTGGATGCCCTTCCTAATGCCAACCACTCAGAGAGTGTAGTGGGTGCTTTTACATGCCACCGGTACAAAAGCTAGTCAGGTGGTACTGGCAACAGCCATGCTCGAAATGGTGTATTTTACGTGCCACCTGCACAGGAGCCAGTCCAGCGGCACTGGCAACGAACTCGCTCGAATGTCTTTTCACATGCCACTGGCACAAGTGCCAGGAAGTCGACGTTGGTAACGGTCACGCTCAAATGGTGCTATTTACATGCCACCGGCACGAGGCCAGGCAGCTGGTGCTCTGGCAACGATCACGCTCAGACAGTGCTCTCTAAGTATAATTTTGATTTCCTTACCCTTTTTGTTAACGTCTACCTAAGAATATTCCCCATTGAAGTATTTATGTTTCAGACGGAAACTAAAGCCAGCAGAAGGGTGAAATAATCAGAAAAATGAACTAAACAGAACAAGAGACACATGAGATAGGGAGTCGGTGAAGAGGTCAGAGGTTGTGTGACGGAAGAACTTTGACAATGGAACTAAAATAATAATAATGAAGCTGAACTGAAGATCAAATATGTAGTGCATGTGATTAATTGGCAAAATAGGACCATCTCCAAGTTTAACAATATGTCTCAACACACGATTTCACATCAGGACTTCCAAAACAAATTGCATAAACGAAATAATCAGAACTATTTCAATAAATCAGAAAGTTTAATGAAATGTTCATAAAATCATTGAACATAAGATTATCTTATTTTATAGAATAAAAGTTTGAAAAAGATTTGACTGCTATTTTCAGCAAGGCCTGTAACCACGTAAAGAGACCTCCTTCGTTGCTCCATTTTCATTTATTCTGAACTAAAAGGAAGTTAGCTCCCCTTAGTGAAGAACATAGATGGACTTGACTGATGGTAGTTAACTCCCTTAGATGTTTTTAAACTGTTTTTTTTTAAGTTTGGTTACCTCCCTTAATTAATGTTACTAACTATTCGTGTTTTCTATTTAAATACGTGTTATATCTGGATAGAAAGACGACGAGCCGGCAGAATTGTTAGCACATCAGGAAAAATACATAGCAGTACTTCATCAATCTTTACGTTCGAGTTCAGATTCCACCAATGTCGACTTTGCTTTTCATTCTTTCGGATGTCGATAAAATAAGTACCAGTTGAGCACTGGGTCGGTGTAATTGACTTCCCCCGCCTCCGAAATTGCTGGCCTTGTGTCAAAATTTGAAACCAATTTATCTTGTCTGTGAGTGTTTTGTGCAACTGTATATATTAATCGCGTATGTTGATTGTATATATAGATATATATATGTGTGTGCATGTGAGTATATTATGCATGTCTGTAGAGTTTTGTGAATATGAGAATGAACTTATATATATCTAGGTCAAATATATTGTGTGTGATGTAATGTGTGAAAGGAGCTATAAATATTCATGTGTTTGTTTACTATAAAAGAGAGTATATCTATGTGTGTGTATATGGAATTTCTTCGAGCGAGATCGTTGCCGGTGCCCCTGAGCTGGCTCTTGTGTGGGGTTGTTGTAGGATTTTCGAGCGGGATCGTTGCCGGTGCCCCTGGGCTGTTTCTTGTGTGGGTGACACATGAGGTTTCTCGAGCGAGATGAGCGTGGCCGTTGCCAGTACCGCCTGACTGGCCTTCGTGCGGGTGACACGTAAAAGCACCCACTACACTCTCTGAGTGGTTGGCGTTAGGAAGGGCATCCAGCTGTAGAAACTCTGCCAAATCAGATTGGAGCCTGGTGTAGCCATCTGGTTTCACCAGTCTTCAGTCAAATCGTCCAACCCATGCTAGCATGGAAAGCGGACGTTAAACGACGATGACATATACACACACACACACACACACACACACACATATATATATGATAGATACATACATGATACATGCAAGCCAAATATAATATGTGTGTATGTAGAGAGAGAGAGATTATTGGCAGGGGAGCAGCTTGTCACCAAAACCACTGAGGGAAACACTCATTTGAGGAAATCTGCAATCACTACAGAAACAACAAGAAAAATTATCAACGATATCTGACATGTAAATGAAGACTTCCTCTAAATTTATGATGGGCCCTCGGCAAAGTCAAGAAACTGCTTAGCCTTAATGAAAAGTTCATTTCTGAGC